>NW_027440826.1:0-59240 GCF_031893055.1 Leptodactylus fuscus | reverse complement strand
GTTGCCATGGTTATGTTCTGGTTGCCATGGTTACGTTCTGGTCGCTATGGTTATATTCTGGTTGCCATGGTTACGTTCTGGTTGCTATGTTTATGTTCTGGTTGCTATGGTTACGTTCTGGTTGCTATGGTTATGTTCTGGTTGCCATGGTTACGTTCTGGTTGCTATGTTTATGTTCTGGTTGCTATGGTTACGTTCTGGTTGTCATGGTTATGTTCTGGTTGCTATGGTTATGTTCTGGTTGCTATGGTTATGTTCTGGTTGCCATGGTTACGTTCTGGTTGCTATGGTTATGTTCTGGTTACTATGGTTACGTTCTGGTTGTCATGGTTACGTTCTGGTTGCTATGGTTGTGTTCTGGTTGCCATGGTTATGTTCTGGTTGCCATGGTTATGTTCTGGTTGCTATGGTTACGTTCCGGTTGCCATGGTTATGTTCTGGTTGCCATGGTTACGTTCCGGTTGCCATGGTTATGTTCTGGTTGCTATGGTTACGTTCTGGTTGCCATGGTTACGTTCTGGTTGCTATGGTTACGTTCTGGTTGCCATGGTTACGTTCTGGTTGCTATGGTTACGTTCTGGGTGCTATGGTTGTGTTCTGGTTGCCATGGTTATGGTCTGGTTGCTATGGTTACATTCTAGTTGCCATGGTTACGTTCTGGTTGCTATGGTTATGTTCTGGTTGCTATGGTTATGTTCTGGTTGCTATGGTTATGTTCTGTTTGCTATGGTTACATTCTGGTTGCTATGGTTACGTTATGGTTGCCATGGTTACGTTCAGGTTGCTACGGTTACGTTCCGGTTGCCATGGTTATGTTCTGGTTGCCATGGTTACGTTCCGGTTGCCATGGTTATGTTCTGGTTGCTATGGTTATGTTCTGGTTGCCATGGTTATGTTCTGGTTGCTATGGTTACGTTCTGGTTGCTATGGTTATGTTCTGGTTGCCATGGTTATGTTCTGGTTGCCATGGTTATGTTCTGGTCGCTATGGTTATGTTCTGGTTGCTATGGTTACGTTCCCGTTGCCATGGTTATGTTCTGGTTGCCATGGTTACGTTCCGGTTGCCATGGTTATGTTCTGGTTGCTATGGTTATGTTCTGGTTGCCATGGTTATGTTCTGGTTGCTATGGTTATGTTCTGGTTGCCATGGTTACGTTCTGGTTGCTATGTTTATGTTCTGGTTGCTATGGTTACGTTCTTTTTGTCATGGTTACGTTCTGGTTGCCATGGTTACGTTCCGGTTGCCATGGTTATGTTCTGGTTGCTATGGTTACGTTCCGGTTGCTATGGTTACGTTCTGGTTGCTATGTTTATGTTCTGGTTGCTATGGTTACGTTCTGGTTGCTATGGTTATGTTCTGGTTGCCATGGTTATGTTCTGGTTGCTATGTTTATGTTCTGGTTGCTATGGTTATGTTCTGGTTGCTATGGTTATGTTCTGGTTGCCATGGTTATGTTCTGGTTGCTATGTTTATGTTCTGGTTGCTATGGTTATGTTCTGGTTGCTATGGTTATGTTCTGGTTGCCATGGTTACGTTCCGGTTGCCATGGTTATGTTCTGGTTGCCATGGTTATGTTCTGGTTGCTATGGTTATGTTCTGGTTGCTATGGTTACGTTCTGGTTGCTATGGTTATGTTCTGGTTGCCATGGTTACGTTCTGGTTGCTATGTTTATGTTCTGGTTGCTATGGTTACGTTCTGGTTGCTATGGTTATGTTCTGGTTGCCATGGTTACGTTCTGGTTGCTATGTTTATGTTCTGGTTGCTATGGTTATGTTCTGGTTGTTATGGTTACGTTCTGGTTGTCATGGTTACGTTCTGGTTGCTATGGTTGTGTTCTGGTTGCCATGGTTATGTTCTGGTTGCCATGGTTATGTTCTGGTTGTTATGGTTACGTTCTGGTTGTCATGGTTACGTTCTGGTTGCTATGGTTGTGTTCTGGTTGCCATGGTTATGTTCTGGTTGCTATGGTTACGTTCTGGTTGCTATGGTTACGTTCCGGTTGCTATGGTTATGTTCCGGTTGCTATGGTTACGTTCCGGTTGCCATGGTTATGTTCTGGTTGCTATGGTTACGTTCTGGTTGCCATGGTTATGTTCTGGTTGCTATGGTTACGTTCCGGTTGCCATGGTTATGTTCTGGTTGCCATGGTTACGTTCCGGTTGCTATGGTTACGTTCTGGTTGCCATGGTTATGTTCTGGTTGCTATGGTTACGTTCCGGTTGCCATGGTTATGTTCTGGTTGCCATGGTTACGTTCCGGTTGCCATGGTTATGTTCTGGTTGCTATGGTTACGTTCTGGTTGCCATGGTTATGTTCTGGTTGCTATGGTTACGTTCTGGTTGCCATGGTTATGTTCTGGTTGCTATGGTTACGTTCCGGTTGCCATGGTTATGTTCTGGTTGCCATGGTTACGTTCCGGTTGCCATGGTTACGTTCCGGTTGCCATGGTTACGTTCTTGTTGCTATGGTTACGTTCCGGTTGCCATGGTTATGTTCTGGTTGCCATGGTTACGTTCCGGTTGCCATGGTTATGTTCTGGTTGCTATGGTTATGTTTTGATTGCCATGGTTATATTCTGGTTGCTATGGTTATGTTCTGGTTGCCATGGTTATGTTCTGGTTGCTATGGTTATGTTCTGGTTGCGATGGTTATGTTCTGTTAGCCATGGTTATGTTCTGGTTGCTATGGTTACGTTCTGGTTGCTATGGTTATGTTCTGGTTGCCATGGTTACGTTCTGGTTGCTATGGTTATGTTCTGGTTGCCATGGTTACGTTCTGGTTGCTATGTTTATGTTCTGGTTGCCATGGTTATGTTCTGGTTGCCATGGTTATCCTCTGGTTGCCATGGTTACGTTCTGGTTGCTATGGTTATGTTCTGGTTGCTATGGTTACGTTCTGGTTGCTATGGTTATGTTCTGGTTGCCATGGTTACGTTCTGGTTGCTATGTTTATGTTATGGTTGCCATGGTTATGTTCTGGTTGCTATGGTTACGTTCTGGTTGCTATGGTTATGTTCTGGTTGCCATGGTTACGTTCTGGTTGCTATGTTTATGTTCTGGTTGCCATGGTTATGTTCTGGTTGCTATGGTTATGTTCTGATTGCCATGGTTATGTTCTGGTTGCTATGGTTACGTTCTGGTTGCTATGGTTATATTCTGGTTGCCATGGTTATGTTCTGGTTGCTATGGTTACGTTCCGGTTGCCATGGTTATGTTCTGGTTGCCATGGTTACGTTCCGGTTGCCATGGTTACGTTCCGGTTGCCATGGTTACGTTCTTGTTGCTATGGTTACGTTCCGGTTGCCATGGTTATGTTCTGGTTGCCATGGTTACGTTCCGGTTGCCATGGTTATGTTCTGGTTGCTATGGTTATGTTTTGATTGCCATGGTTATATTCTGGTTGCTATGGTTATGTTCTGGTTGCCATGGTTATGTTCTGGTTGCTATGGTTATGTTCTGGTTGCGATGGTTATGTTCTGTTAGCCATGGTTATGTTCTGGTTGCTATGGTTACGTTCTGGTTGCTATGGTTATGTTCTGGTTGCCATGGTTACGTTCTGGTTGCTATGGTTATGTTCTGGTTGCCATGGTTACGTTCTGGTTGCTATGTTTATGTTCTGGTTGCCATGGTTATGTTCTGGTTGCCATGGTTATCCTCTGGTTGCCATGGTTACGTTCTGGTTGCTATGGTTATGTTCTGGTTGCTATGGTTACGTTCTGGTTGCTATGGTTATGTTCTGGTTGCCATGGTTACGTTCTGGTTGCTATGTTTATGTTATGGTTGCCATGGTTATGTTCTGGTTGCTATGGTTACGTTCTGGTTGCTATGGTTATGTTCTGGTTGCCATGGTTACGTTCTGGTTGCTATGTTTATGTTCTGGTTGCCATGGTTATGTTCTGGTTGCTATGGTTATGTTCTGATTGCCATGGTTATGTTCTGGTTGCTATGGTTACGTTCTGGTTGCTATGGTTATATTCTGGTTGCCATGGTTACGTTCTGGTTGCTATGTTTATGTTCTGGTTGCTATGGTTACGTTCTGGTTGCTATGGTTATGTTCTGGTTGCTATGGTTACGTTCTGGTTGCTATGGTTATGTTCTGGTTGCCATGGTTACGTTCTGGTTGCTATGTTTATGTTATGGTTGCCATGGTTATGTTCTGGTTGCTATGGTTACGTTCTGGTTGCTATGGTTATGTTCTGGTTGCCATGGTTACGTTCTGGTTGCTATGTTTATGTTCTGGTTGCCATGGTTATGTTCTGGTTGCTATGGTTATGTTCTGGTTGCCATGGTTATGTTCTGGTTGCTATGGTTACGTTCTGGTTGCTATGGTTATATTCTGGTTGCCATGGTTACGTTCTGGTTGCTATGTTTATGTTCTGGTTGCTATGGTTATGTTCTGGTTGCTATGGTTATGTTCTGGTTGCCATGGTTACGTTCTGGTTGCTATGGTTATGTTCTGGTTACTATGGTTACGTTCTGGTTGTCATGGTTACGTTCTGGTTGCTATGGTTGTGTTCTGGTTGCCATGGTTATGTTCTGGTTGCCATGGTTATGTTCTGGTTGCTATGGTTACGTTCCGGTTGCCATGGTTATGTTCTGGTTGCCATGGTTACGTTCCGGTTGCTATGGTTACGTTCCCGTTGCCATGGTTATGTTCTGGTTGCCATGGTTACGTTCCGGTTGCCATGGTTATGTTCTGGTTGCCATGGTTATGTTCTGGTTGCTATGGTTATGTTCTGGTTGCTATGGTTACGTTCTGGTTGCTATGGTTATGTTCTGGTTGCTATGGTTACGTTCTGGTTGCTATGTTTATGTTCTGGTTGCTATGGTTACGTTCTGGTTGCTATGGTTATGTTCTGGTTGCCATGGTTACGTTCTGGTTGCTATGTTTATGTTCTGGTTGCTATGGTTATGTTCTGGTTGTTATGGTTACGTTCTGGTTGTCATGGTTACGTTCTGGTTGCTATGGTTGTGTTCTGGTTGCCATGGTTATGTTCTGGTTGCCATGGTTATGTTCTGGTTGTTATGGTTACGTTCTGGTTGTCATGGTTACGTTCTGGTTGCTATGGTTGTGTTCTGGTTGCTATGGTTACGTTCTGGTTGCTATGGTTACGTTCCGGTTGCTATGGTTATGTTCCGGTTGCTATGGTTACGTTCCGGTTGCCATGGTTATGTTCTGGTTGCTATGGTTACGTTCTGGTTGCCATGGTTATGTTCTGGTTGCTATGGTTACGTTCCGGTTGCCATGGTTATGTTCTGGTTGCCATGGTTACGTTCTGGTTGCTATGGTTATGTTCTGGTTACTATGGTTACGTTCTGGTTGTCATGGTTACGTTCTGGTTGCTATGGTTGTGTTCTGGTTGCCATGGTTATGTTCTGGTTGCCATGGTTATGTTCTGGTTGCTATGGTTACGTTCCGGTTGCCATGGTTATGTTCTGGTTGCCATGGTTACGTTCCGGTTGCCATGGTTATGTTCTGGTTGCTATGGTTACGTTCTGGTTGCCATGGTTACGTTCTGGTTGCTATGGTTACGTTCTGGTTGCCATGGTTACGTTCTGGTTGCTATGGTTATGTTCTGGTTGCTATGGTTATGTTCTGGTTGCTATGGTTATGTTCTGTTTGCTATGGTTACATTCTGGTTGCTATGGTTACGTTATGGTTGCCATGGTTACGTTCAGGTTGCTATGGTTACGTTCCGGTTGTCATGGTTATGTTCTGGTTGCCATGGTTACGTTCCGGTTGCCATGGTTATGTTCTGGTTGCTATGGTTATGTTCTGGTTGCCATGGTTATGTTCTGGTTGCTATGGTTACGTTCTAGTTGCTATGGTTATGTTCTGGTTGCCATGGTTATGTTCTGGTTGCCATGGTTATGTTCTGGTTGCTATGGTTATGTTCTGGTTGCTATGGTTACGTTCCCGTTGCCATGGTTATGTTCTGGTTGCCATGGTTACGTTCCGGTTGCCATGGTTATGTTCTGGTTGCTATGGTTATGTTCTGGTTGCCATGGTTATGTTCTGGTTGCTATGGTTATGTTCTGGTTGCCATGGTTACGTTCTGGTTGCTATGTTTATGTTCTGGTTGCTATGGTTACGTTCTGGTTGTCATGGTTACGTTCTGGTTGCCATGGTTACGTTCCGGTTGCCATGGTTATGTTCTGGTTGCTATGGTTACGTTCCGGTTGCTATGGTTACGTTCTGGTTGCTATGTTTATGTTCTGGTTGCTATGGTTACGTTCTGGTTGCTATGGTTATGTTCTGGTTGCCATGGTTATGTTCTGGTTGCTATGTTTATGTTCTGGTTGCTATGGTTATGTTCTGGTTGCTATGGTTATGTTCTGGTTGCTATGGTTATGTTCTGGTTGCTATGGTTACGTTCTGGTTGCCATGTTATGTTCTGGTTGCTATGGTTACGTTCCGGTTGCCATGGTTATGTTCTGGTTGCCATGGTTACGTTCCGGTTGCCATGGTTATGTTCTGGTTGCTATGGTTATGTTCTGGTTGCTATGGTTACGTTCTGGTTGCTATGGTTATGTTCTGGTTGCCATGGTTACGTTCTGGTTGCTATGTTTATGTTCTGGTTGCTATGGTTACGTTCTGGTTGCTATGGTTATGTTCTGGTTGCCATGGTTACGTTCTGGTTGCTATGGTTATGTTCTGGTTGTTATGGTTACGTTCTGGTTGTCATGGTTACGTTCTGGTTGCTATGGTTGTGTTCTGGTTGCCATGGTTATGTTCTGGTTGCCATGGTTATGTTCTGGTTGTTATGGTTACGTTCTGGTTGTCATGGTTACGTTCTGGTTGCTATGGTTGTGTTCTGGTTGCCATGGTTATGTTCTGGTTGCTATGGTTACGTTCTGGTTGCTATGGTTACGTTCCGGTTGCTATGGTTATGTTCCGGTTGCTATGGTTACGTTCCGGTTGCTATGGTTACGTTCTGGTTGCTATGGTTATGTTCTGGTTGCCATGGTTACGTTCTAGTTTCTATGGTTATGGTCTGGTTGCCATGGTTACGTTCTGGTTGCTATGGTTATGTTCTGGTTGCCATGGTTATGTTCTGGTTGCTATGGTTACGTTCTGGTTGCTATGGTTACGTTCTGGTTGCCATGGTTATGTTCTGGTTGCCATGGTTATGTTTTGGTTGCCATGGTTACGTTCTGGTTGCCATTGTTACGTTCTGGTTGCTATGGTTATGTTCTGGTTGTTGTGGTTATGTTCTGGTTGCCGTGGTTACGTTCTGGTTGCCATGGTTACGTTCTGGTTGCTATGGTTATGTTCTGGTTGCTATGGTTACGTTCTGGTTGCTATGGATACGTTCTGGTTGCCATGGTTATGTTCTGGTTGCCATGGTTACGTTCTAGTTGCTATGGTTACGTTCTCGTTGCCATGGTTACGTTCTGGTTGCTATGGTTATGTTCTGGTTGCTATGGTTATGTTCTGGTTGCTATGGTTATGTTCTGGTTGCTATGGTTACGTTCTGGTTGCCATGGTTATGTTCTGGTTGCCATGGTTACGTTCCGGTTGCTATGTTTATGTTCTGGTTGCTATGGTTACGTTCTGGTTGTCATGGTTATGTTCTGGTTGCCATGGTTACGTTCCGGTTGCCATGGTTATGTTCTGGTTGCTATGGTTACGTTCCGGTTGCTATGGTTATGTTCTGGTTGCTATGGTTACATTCCGGTTGCTATGGTTACGTTCTGGTTGCTATGGTTACGTTCTGGTTGCCATGGTTACGTTCAGGTTGCTATGGTTACGTTCCGGTTGCCATGGTTATGTTCTGGTTGCCATGGTTACGTTCCGGTTGCCATGGTTATGTTCTGGTTGCTATGGTTATGTTCTGGTTGCCATGGTTATGTTCTGGTTGCTATGGTTATGTTCTGGTTGCAATGGTTATGTTCTGGTTGCTATGGTTACGTTCTGGTTGCTATGGTTATGTTCTGGTTGCCATGGTTATGTTCTGGTTGCCATGGTTATGTTCTGGTTGCCATGGTTATGTTCTGGTTACTATGGTTATGTTCTGGTTGCCATGGTTACGTTCTGGTTGCCATGTTATGTTCTGGTTGCTATGGTTACGTTCCGGTTGCCATGGTTATGTTCTGGTTGCCATGGTTACGTTCTGGTTGCCATGGTTATGTTCTGGTTGCTATGGTTATGTTCTGGTTGCCATGGTTATGTTCTGGTTGCTATGGTTATGTTCTGGTTGCTATGGTTACGTCCTGGTTGCTATGGTTATGTTCTGGTTGCCATGGTTACGTTCTGGTTGCTATGTTTATGTTCTGGTTGCTATGGTTACGTTCTGGTTGCTATGTTTATGTTCTGGTTGCTATGGTTACGTTCTGGTTGTCATGGTTTTGTTCTAGTTGCTATGGTTATGTTCTGGTTATGGTCTGGTTGCTATGGTTATGTTTTGGTTGCCATGGTTACGTTCTGGTTGCCATGGTTACGTTCTGGTTGCTATGGTTATGTTCTGGTTGTTGTGGTTACGTTCTGGTTGCCGTGGTTACGTTCTGGTTGCCATGGTTACGTTCTGGTTGCTATGGTTATGTTCTGGTTGCTATGGTTACGTTCTGGTTGCTATGGATACGTTCTGGTTGCCATGGTTATGTTCTGGTTGCCATGGTTACGTTCTAGTTGCTATGGTTACGTTCTCGTTGCCATGGTTACGTTCTGGTTGCTATGGTTATGTTCTGGTTGCTATGGTTATGTTCTGGTTGCTATGGTTATGTTCTGGTTGCTATGGTTATGTTCTGGTTGCTATGGTTACGTTCTGGTTGCCATGGTTATGTTCTGGTTGCCATGGTTACGTTCCGGTTGCTATGTTTATGTTCTGGTTGCTATGGTTACGTTCTGGTTGCTATGGTTATGTTCTGGTTGCCATGGTTACGTTCTGGTTGCTATGTTTATGTTCTGGTTGCTATGGTTACTTTCTGGTTGTCATGGTTATGTTCTGGTTGCCATGGTTACGTTCCGGTTGCCATGGTTATGTTCTGGTTGCTATGGTTACGTTCCGGTTGCTATGGTTATGTTCTGGTTGCTATGGTTACGTTCCGGTTGCTATGGTTACGTTCTGGTTGCTATGGTTACGTTCTGGTTGCCATGGTTACGTTCAGGTTGCTATGGTTACGTTCCGGTTGCCATGGTTATGTTCTGGTTGCCATGGTTACGTTCCGGTTGCCATGGTTATGTTCTGGTTGCTATGGTTATGTTCTGGTTGCCATGGTTATGTTCTGGTTGCTATGGTTACGTTCTGGTTGCTATGGTTATGTTCTGGTTGCCATGGTTATGTTCTGGTTGCTATGGTTATGTTCTGGTTGCTATGGTTACGTTCCCGTTGCCATGGTTATGTTCTGGTTGCCATGGTTACGTTCCGGTTGCCATGGTTATGTTCTGGTTGCTATGGTTATGTTCTGGTTGCCATGGTTATGTTCTGGTTGCTATAGTTATGTTCTGGTTGCCATGGTTACGTTCTGGTTGCTATGTTTATGTTCTGGTTGCTATGGTTACGTTCTGGTTGTCATGGTTACGTTCTGGTTGCCATGGTTACGTTCCGGTTGCCATGGTTATGTTCTGGTTGCTATGGTTACGTTCCGGTTGCTATGGTTATGTTCTGGTTGCTATGGTTACGATCTGGTTGCTATGTTTATGTTCTGGTTGCTATGGTTACGTTCTGGTTGCTATGGTTATGTTCTGGTTGCCATGGTTATGTTCTGGTTGCTATATTTATGTTCTGGTTGCTATGGTTTTGTTCTGGTTGCTATGGTTATGTTCTGGTTGCTATGGTTACGTTCTGGTTGCCATGTTATGTTCTGGTTGCTATGGTTACGTTCCGGTTGCCATGGTTACGTTCCGGTTGCCATGGTTACGTTTCGGTTGCCATGGTTATGTTCTGGTTGCTATGGTTATGTTCTGGTTGCCATGGTTATGTTCTGGTTGCTATGGTTATGTTCTGGTTGCTATGGTTACGTTCTGGTTGCTATGGTTATGTTCTGGTTGCCATGGTTACGTTCTGGTTGCTATGTTTATGTTCTGGTTGCTATGGTTACGTTCTGGTTGCTATGGTTATGTTCTGGTTGCCATGGTTACGTTCTGGTTGCTATGGTTGTGTTCTGGTTGCCATGGTTATGTTCTGGTTGCCATGGTTATGTTCTGGTTGTTATGGTTACGTTCTGGTTGTCATGGTTACGTTCTGGTTGCTATGGTTGTGTTCTGGTTGCCATGGTTATGTTCTGGTTCCTATGGTTACGTTCTGGTTGCTATGGTTACGTTCCGGTTGCTATGGTTATGTTCCGGTTGCTATGGTTACGTTCCGGTTGCCATGGTTATGTTCTGGTTGCTATGGTTACGTTCTGGTTGCCATGGTTATGTTCTGGTTGCTATGGTTACGTTCCGGTTGCCATGGTTATGTTCTGGTTGCCATGGTTACGTTCCGGTTGCTATGGTTACGTTCTGGTTGCCATGCTTATGTTCTGGTTGCTATGGTTACGTTCCGGTTGCCATGGTTATGTTCTGGTTGCCATGGTTACGTTCCGGTCGCCATGGTTATGTTCTGGTTGCTATGGTTACGTTCCGGTTGCCATGGTTATGTTCTGGTTGCCATGGTTACGTTCCGGTTGCCATGGTTACGTTCCGGTTGCCATGGTTACGTTCTTGTTGCTATGGTTACGTTCCGGTTGCCATGGTTATGTTCTGGTTGCCATGGTTACGTTCCGGTTGCCATGGTTATGTTCTGGTTGCTATGGTTATGTTCTGATTGCCATGGTTATATTCTGGTTGCTATGGTTATGTTCTGGTTGCCATGGTTATGTTCTGGTTGCTATGGTTACGTTCCGGTTGCTATGGTTATGTTCTGGTTGCTATGGTTATGTTCTGGTTGCCATGGTTATGTTCTGGTTGCCATGGTTATGTTCTGGTTGCTATGGTTACGTTCTGGTTGCTATGGTTATGTTCTGGTTGCCATGGTTACGTTCTGGTTGCTATGGTTATGTTCTGGTTGCCATGGTTACGTTCTGGTTGCTATGTTTATGTTCTGGTTGCCATGGTTATGTTCTGGTTGCCATGGTTATCCTCTGGTTGCCATGGTTATCCTCTGGTTGCCATGGTTATGTTCTGGTTGCCATGGTTACGTTCTGGTTGCTATGGTTACGTTCTGGTTGCTATGGTTATGTTCTGGTTGCCATGGTTATGTTCTGGTTGCCATGGTTATGTTCTGGTTGCCATGGTTACGTTCCGATTGCCATGGTTATGTTCTGGTTGCTATGGTTATGTTCTGGTTGCCATGGTTATGTTCTGGTTGCTATGGTTATGTTCTGGTTGCCATGGTTATGTTCTGGTTGCTATGGTTACGTTCTGGTTGCTATGGTTATGTTCTGGTTGCCATGGTTACGTTCTGGTTGCTATGTTTATGTTCTGGTTGCTATGGTTACGTTCTGGTTGTCATGGTTATGTTCTGGTTGCTATGGTTATGTTCTGGTTGCTATGGTTATGTTCTGGTTGCCATGGTTACGTTCTGGTTGCTATGGTTATGTTCTGGTTACTATGGTTACGTTCTGGTTGTCATGGTTACGTTCTGGTTGCTATGGTTGTGTTCTGGTTGCCATGGTTATGTTCTGGTTGCTATGGTTACGTTCCGGTTGCCATGGTTACGTTCTGGTTGCCATGGTTACGTTCCGGTTGCCATGGTTATGTTCTGGTTGCTATGGTTACGTTCTGGTTGCCATGGTTACGTTCTGGTTGCTATGGTTACGTTCTGGTTGCCATGGTTACGTTCTGGTAGCTATGGTTACGTTCTGGGTGCTATGGTTATGTTCTGGTTGCCATGGTTATGGTCTGGTTGCTATGGTTACATTCTAGTTGCCATGGTTACGTTCTGGTTGCTATGGTTATGTTCTGGTTGCTATGGTTATGTTCTGGTTGCTATGGTTATGTTCTGTTTGCTATGGTTACATTCTGGTTGCTATGGTTACGTTCCGGTTGCCATGGTTATGTTCTGGTTGCCATGGTTACGTTCCGGTTGCCATGGTTATGTTCTGGTTGCTATGGTTATGTTCTGGTTGCCATGGTTATGTTCTGGTTGCTATGGTTACGTTCTGGTTGCTATGGTTATGTTCTGGTTGCCATGGTTATGTTCTGGTTGCCATGGTTATGTTCTGGTTGCTATGGTTATGTTCTGGTTGCTATGGTTATGTTCTGGTTGCTATGGTTATGTTCTGGTTGCTATGGTTATGTTCTGGTTGCTATGGTTACGTTCTGGTTGCCATGTTATGTTCTGGTTGCTATGGTTACGTTCCGGTTGCCATGGTTATGTTCTGGTTGCCATGGTTATGTTCTGGTTGCCATGGTTATGTTCTGGTTGCTATGGTTATGTTCTGGTTGCTATGGTTACGTTCTGGTTGCTATGGTTATGTTCTGGTTGCCATGGTTACGTTCTGGTTGCTATGTTTATGTTCTGGTTGCTATGGTTACGTTCTGGTTGCTATGGTTATGTTCTGGTTGCCATGGTTACGTTCTGGTTGCTATGTTTATGTTCTGGTTGCTATGGTTATGTTCTGGTTGTTATGGTTACGTTCTGGTTGTCATGGTTACGTTCTGGTTGCTATGGTTGTGTTCTGGTTGCCATGGTTATGTTCTGGTTGCCATGGTTATGTTCTGGTTGTTATGGTTACGTTCTGGTTGTCATGGTTACGTTCTGGTTGCTATGGTTGTGTTCTGGTTGCCATGGTTATGTTCTGGTTGCTATGGTTACGTTCTGGTTGCTATGGTTACGTTCCGGTTGCTATGGTTATGTTCCGGTTGCTATAGTTACGTTCCGGTTGCCATGGTTATGTTCTGGTTGCTATGGTTACGTTCTGGTTGCCATGGTTATGTTCTGGTTGCTATGGTTACGTTCCGGTTGCCATGGTTATGTTCTGGTTGCCATGGTTACGTTCTGGTCGCTATGGTTATATTCTGGTTGCCATGGTTACGTTCTGGTTGCTATGTTTATGTTCTGGTTGCTATGGTTACGTTCTGGTTGCTATGGTTATGTTCTGGTTGCCATGGTTACGTTCTGGTTGCTATGTTTATGTTCTGGTTGCTATGGTTACGTTCTGGTTGTCATGGTTATGTTCTGGTTGCTATGGTTATGTTCTGGTTGCTATGGTTATGTTCTGGTTGCCATGGTTACGTTCTGGTTGCTATGGTTATGTTCTGGTTACTATGGTTACGTTCTGGTTGTCATGGTTACGTTCTGGTTGCTATGGTTGTGTTCTGGTTGCCATGGTTATGTTCTGGTTGCCATGGTTATGTTCTGGTTGCTATGGTTACGTTCCGGTTGCCATGGTTATGTTCTGGTTGCCATGGTTACGTTCCGGTTGCCATGGTTATGTTCTGGTTGCTATGGTTACGTTCTGGTTGCCATGGTTACGTTCTGGTTGCTATGGTTATGTTCTGGTTGCCATGGTTACGTTCTGGTTGCTATGGTTACGTTCTGGGTGCTATGGTTATGTTCTGGTTGCCATGGTTATGGTCTGGTTGCTATGGTTACATTCTAGTTGCCATGGTTACGTTCTGGTTGCTATGGTTATGTTCTGGTTGCTATGGTTATGTTCTGGTTGCTATGGTTATGTTCTGTTTGCTATGGTTACATTCTGGTTGCTATGGTTACGTTATGGTTGCCATGGTTACGTTCAGGTTGCTATGGTTACGTTCCGGTTGCCATGGTTATGTTCTGGTTGCCATGGTTACGTTCCGGTTGCCATGGTTATGTTCTGGTTGCTATGGTTATGTTCTGGTTGCCATGGTTATGTTCTGGTTGCTATGTTTATGTTCTGGTTGCTATGGTTACGTTCTGGTTGCTATGGTTATGTTATGGTTGCCATGGTTACGTTCCGGTTGCTATGTTTATGTTCTGGTTGCTATGGTTACGTTCTGGTTGTCATGGTTATGTTCTGGTTGCTATGGTTATGTTCTGGTTGCTATGGTTATGTTCTGGTTGCCATGGTTACGTTCTGGTTGCTATGGTTATGTTCTGGTTACTATGGTTACGTTCTGGTTGCTATGGTTATGTTCCGGTTGCTATGGTTACGTTCTGGTTGCTATGGTTATGTTCTGGTTGCCATGGTTACGTTCTGGTTGCTATGTTTATGTTCTGGTTGCTATGGTTACGTTCTGGTTGTCATGGTTATGTTCTGGTTGCTATGGTTATGTTCTGGTTGCTATGGTTATGTTCTGGTTGCCATGGTTACGTTCTGGTTGCTATGGTTATGTTCTGGTTACTATGGTTACGTTCTGGTTGTCATGGTTACGTTCTGGTTGCTATGGTTGTGTTCTGGTTGCCATGGTTATGTTCTGGTTGCCATGGTTACGTTCTGGTTGCTATGGTTACGTTCCGGTTGCCATGGTTATGTTCTGGTTGCCATGGTTACGTTCCGGTTGCCATGGTTATGTTCTGGTTGCTATGGTTACGTTCTGGTTGCCATGGTTACGTTCTGGTTGCTATGGTTACGTTCTGGTTGCCATGGTTACGTTCTGGTTGCTATGGTTACGTTCTGGGTGCTATGGTTATGTTCTGGTTGCCATGGTTATGGTCTGGTTGCTATGGTTACATTCTAGTTGCCATGGTTACGTTCTGGTTGCTATGGTTATGTTCTGGTTGCTATGGTTATGTTCTGGTTGCTATGGTTATGTTCTGTTTGCTATGGTTACATTCTGGTTGCTATGGTTACGTTATGGTTGCCATGGTTACGTTCTGGTTGCTATGGTTACGTTCCGGTTGCCATGGTTATGTTCTGGTTGCCATGGTTACGTTCCGGTTGCCATGGTTATGTTCTGGTTGCTATGGTTACGTTCTGGTTGCCATGGTTACGTTCTGGTTGCTATGGTTACGTTCTGGTTGCCATGGTTACGTTCTGGTTGCTATGGTTACGTTCTGGGTGCTATGGTTGTGTTCTGGTTGCCATGGTTATGGTCTGGTTGCTATGGTTACATTCTAGTTGCCATGGTTACGTTCTGGTTGCTATGGTTATGTTCTGGTTGCTATGGTTATGTTCTGGTTGCTATGGTTATGTTCTGCTTGCTATGGTTACATTCTGGTTGCTATGGTTACGTTATGGTTGCCATGGTTACGTTCAGGTTGCTATGGTTACGTTCCGGTTGCCATGGTTATGTTCTGGTTGCCATGGTTACGTTCCGGTTGCCATGGTTATGTTCTGGTTGCTATGGTTATGTTCTGGTTGCCATGGTTATGTTCTGGTTGCTATGGTTACGTTCTGGTTGCTATGGTTATGTTCTGGTTGCCATTGTTATGTTCTGGTTGCCATGGTTATGTTCTGGTTGCTATGGTTATGTTCTGGTTGCTATGGTTACGTTCCCGTTGCCATGGTTATGTTCTGGTTGCCATGGTTACGTTCCGGTTGCCATGGTTATGTTCTGGTTGCTATGGTTATGTTCTGGTTGCCATGGTTATGTTCTGGTTGCTATGGTTATGTTCTGGTTGCCATGGTTACGTTCTGGTTGCTATGTTTATGTTCTGGTTGCTATGGTTACGTTCTGGTTGTCATGGTTACGTTCTGGTTGCCATGGTTACGTTCCGGTTGCCATGGTTATGTTCTGGTTGCTATGGTTACGTTCCGGTTGCTATGGTTACGTTCTGGTTGCTATGTTTATGTTCTGGTTGCTATGGTTACGTTCTGGTTGCTATGGTTATGTTCTGGTTGCCATGGTTATGTTCTGGTTGCTATGTTTATGTTCTGGTTGCTATGGTTATGTTCTGGTTGCTATGGTTATGTTCTGGTTGCTATGGTTATGTTCTGGTTGCTATGGTTACGTTCTGGTTGCCATGTTATGTTCTGGTTGCTATGGTTACGTTCCGGTTGCCATGGTTATGTTCTGGTTGCCATGGTTACGTTCCGGTTGCCATGGTTATGTTCTGGTTGCTATGGTTATGTTCTGGTTGCTATGGTTACGTTCTGGTTGCTATGGTTATGTTCTGGTTGCCATGGTTACGTTCTGGTTGCTATGTTTATGTTCTGGTTGCTATGGTTACGTTCTGGTTGCTATGGTTATGTTCTGGTTGCCATGGTTACGTTCTGGTTGCTATGTTTATGTTCTGGTTGCTAAGGTTATGTTCTGGTTGTTATGGTTACGTTCTGGTTGTCATGGTTACGTTCTGGTTGCTATGGTTGTGTTCTGGTTGCCATGGTTATGTTCTGGTTGCCATGGTTATGTTCTGGTTGTTATGGTTACGTTCTGGTTGTCATGGTTACGTTCTGGTTGCTATGGTTGTGTTCTGGTTGCCATGGTTATGTTCTGGTTGCTATGGTTACGTTCTGGTTGCTATGGTTACGTTCTGGTTGCCATGGTTATGTTCTGGTTGCCATGGTTATGTTTTGGTTGCCATGGTTACGTTCTGGTTGCCATTGTTACGTTCTGGTTGCTATGGTTATGTTCTGGTTGTTGTGGTTATGTTCTGGTTGCCGTGGTTACGTTCTGGTTGCCATGGTTACGTTCTGGTTGCTATGGTTATGTTCTGGTTGCTATGGTTACGTTCTGGTTGCTATGGATACGTTCTGGTTGCCATGGTTATGTTCTGGTTGCCATGGTTACGTTCTAGTTGCTATGGTTACGTTCTCGTTGCCATGGTTACGTTCTGGTTGCTATGGTTATGTTCTGGTTGCTATGGTTATGTTCTGGTTGCTATGGTTATGTTCTGGTTGCTATGGCTACGTTCTGGTTGCCATGGTTATGTTCTGGTTGCCATGGTTACGTTCCGGTTGCTATGTTTATGTTCTGGTTGCTATGGTTACGATCTGGTTGCTATGGTTATGTTCTGGTTGCCATGGTTACGTTCTGGTTGCTATGTTTATGTTCTGGTTGCTATGGTTACGTTCTGGTTGTCATGGTTATGTTCTGGTTGCCATGGTTACGTTCCGGTTGCCATGGTTATGTTCTGGTTGCTATGGTTACGTTCCGGTTGCTATGGTTATGTTCTGGTTGCTATGGTTACGTTCCGGTTGCTATGGTTACGTTCTGGTTGCTATGGTTACGTTCTGGTTGCCATGGTTACGTTCAGGTTGCTATGGTTACGTTCCGGTTGCCATGGTTATGTTCTGGTTGCCATGGTTACGTTCCGGTTGCCATGGTTATGTTCTGGTTGCTATGGTTATGTTCTGGTTGCCATGGTTATGTTCTGGTTGCTATGGTTATGTTCTGGTTGCAATGGTTATGTTCTGGTTGCTATGGTTACGTTCTGGTTGCTATGGTTATGTTCTGGTTGCCATGGTTATGTTCTGGTTGCCATGGTTATGTTCTGGTTGCCATGGTTATGTTCTGGTTGCTATGGTTATGTTCTGGTTGCCATGGTTACGTTCTGGTTGCTATGTTTATGTTCTGGTTGCTATGGTTACGTTCTGGTTGTCATGGTTACGTTCTGGTTGCCATGGTTACGTTCCGGTTGCCATGGTTATGTTCTGGTTGCTATGGTTACGTTCCGGTTGCTATGGTTATGTTCTGGTTGTTATGGTTACGTTCTGGTTGCTATGTTTATGTTCTGGTTGCTATGGTTACGTTCTGGTTGCTATGGTTATGTTCTGGTTGCCATGGTTATGTTCTGGTTGCTATGTTTATGTTCTGGTTGCTATGGTTATGTTCTGGTTGCTATGGTTATGTTCTGGTTGCTATGGTTATGTTCTGGTTGCTATGGTTACGTTCTGGTTGCCATGTTATGTTCTGGTTGCTATGGTTACGTTCCGGTTGCCATGGTTATGTTCTGGTTGCCATGGTTACGTTCTGGTTGCCATGGTTATGTTCTGGTTGCTATGGTTATGTTCTGGTTGCCATGGTTATGTTCTGGTTGCTATGGTTATGTTCTGGTTGCTATGGTTACGTCCTGGTTGCTATGGTTATGTTCTGGTTGCCATGGTTACGTTCTGGTTGCTATGTTTATGTTCTGGTTGCTATGGTTACGTTCTGGTTGCTATGTTTATGTTCTGGTTGCTATGGTTACGTTCTGGTTGTCATGGTTACGTTCTAGTTGCTATGGTTATGTTCTGGTTATGGTCTGGTTGCTATGGTTATGTTTTGGTTGCCATGGTTACGTTCTGGTTGCCATGGTAACGTTCTGGTTGCTATGGTTATGTTCTGGTTGTTGTGGTTATGTTCTGGTTGCCGTGGTTACGTTCTGGTTGCCATGGTTACGTTCTGGTTGCTATGGTTATGTTCTGGTTGCTATGGTTACGTTCTGGTTGCTATGGATACGTTCTGGTTGCCATGGTTATGTTCTGGTTGCCATGGTTACGTTCTAGTTGCTATGGTTACGTTCTCGTTGCCATGGTTACGTTCTGGTTGCTATGGTTATGTTCTGGTTGCTATGGTTATGTTCTGGTTGCTATGGTTATGTTCTGGTTGCTATGGTTATGTTCTGGTTGCTATGGTTACATTCTGGTTGCCATGGTTATGTTCTGGTTGCCATGGTTACGTTCCGGTTGCTATGGTTATGTTCTGGTTGCTATGGTTACGTTCTGGTTGCTATGGTTATGTTCTGGTTGCCATGGTTACGTTCTGGTTGCTATGTTTATGTTCTGGTTGCTATGGTTACTTTCTGGTTGTCATGGTTATGTTCTGGTTGCCATGGTTACGTTCCGGTTGCCATGGTTATGTTCTGGTTGCTATGGTTACGTTCCGGTTGCTATGGTTATGTTCTGGTTGCTATGGTTACGTTCCGGTTGCTATGGTTACGTTCTGGTTGCTATGGTTACGTTCTGGTTGCCATGGTTACGTTCAGGTTGCTATGGTTACGTTCCGGTTGCCATGGTTATGTTCTGGTTGCCATGGTTACGTTCCGGTTGCCATGGTTATGTTCTGGTTGCTATGGTTATGTTCTGGTTGCCATGGTTATGTTCTGGTTGCTATGGTTACGTTCTGGTTGCTATGGTTATGTTCTGGTTGCCATGGTTATGTTCTGGTTGCTATGGTTATGTTCTGGTTGCTATGGTTACGTTCCCGTTGCCATGGTTATGTTCTGGTTGCCATGGTTACGTTCCGGTTGCCATGGTTATGTTCTGGTTGCTATGGTTATGTTCTGGTTGCCATGGTTATGTTCTGGTTGCTATGGTTATGTTCTGGTTGCCATGGTTACGTTCTGGTTGCTATGTTTATGTTCTGGTTGCTATGGTTACGTTCTGGTTGTCATGGTTACGTTCTGGTTGCCATGGTTACGTTCCGGTTGCCATGGTTATGTTCTGGTTGCTATGGTTATGTTCTGGTTGCCATGGTTATGTTCTGGTTGCTATGGTTATGTTCTGGTTGCAATGGTTATGTTCTGGTTGCTATGGTTACGTTCTGGTTGCTATGGTTATGTTCTGGTTGCCATGGTTATGTTCTGGTTGCCATGGTTATGTTCTGGTTGCCATGGTTATGTTCTGGTTGCTATGGTTATGTTCTGGTTGCCATGGTTACGTTCTGGTTGCCATGTTATGTTCTGGTTGCTATGGTTACGTTCCGGTTGCCATGGTTATGTTCTGGTTGCCATGGTTACGTTCTGGTTGCCATGGTTATGTTCTGGTTGCTATGGTTATGTTCTGGTTGCCATGGTTATGTTCTGGTTGCTATGGTTATGTTCTGGTTGCTATGGTTACGTCCTGGTTGCTATGGTTATGTTCTGGTTGCCATGGTTACGTTCTGGTTGCTATGTTTATGTTCTGGTTGCTATGGTTACGTTCTGGTTGCTATGTTTATGTTCTGGTTGCTATGGTTACGTTCTGGTTGTCATGGTTACGTTCTAGTTGCTATGGTTATGTTCTGGTTATGGTCTGGTTGCTATGGTTATGTTTTGGTTGCCATGGTTACGTTCTGGTTGCCATGGTTACGTTCTGGTTGCTATGGTTATGTTCTGGTTGTTGTGGTTATGTTCTGGTTGCCGTGGTTACGTTCTGGTTGCCATGGTTACGTTCTGGTTGCTATGGTTATGTTCTGGTTGCTATGGTTACGTTCTGGTTGCTATGGATACGTTCTGGTTGCCATGGTTATGTTCTGGTTGCCATGGTTACGTTCTAGTTGCTATGGTTACGTTCTCGTTGCCATGGTTACGTTCTGGTTGCTATGGTTATGTTCTGGTTGCTATGGTTATGTTCTGGTTGCTATGGTTATGTTCTGGTTGCTATGGTTATGTTCTGGTTGCTATGGTTACGTTCTGGTTGCCATGGTTATGTTCTGGTTGCCATGGTTACGTTCCGGTTGCTATGTTTATGTTCTGGTTGCTATGGTTACGTTCTGGTTGCTATGGTTATGTTCTGGTTGCCATGGTTACGTTCTGGTTGCTATGTTTATGTTCTGGTTGCTATGGTTACTTTCTGGTTGTCATGGTTATGTTCTGGTTGCCATGGTTACGTTCCGGTTGCTATGTTTATGTTCTGGTTGCTATGGTTACGTTCTGGTTGCTATGGTTATGTTCTGGTTGCCATGGTTATGTTCTGGTTGCTATGTTTATGTTCTGGTTGCTATGGTTATGTTCTGGTTGCTATGGTTATGTTCTGGTTGCTATGGTTATGTTCTGGTTGCCATGGTTACGTTCTGGTTGCTATGTTTATGTTCTGGTTGCTATGGTTACGTTCTGGTTGTCATGGTTACGTTCTGGTTGCCATGGTTACGTTCCGGTTGCCATGGTTATGTTCTGGTTGCTATGGTTACGTTCCGGTTGCTATGGTTATGTTCTGGTTGCTATGGTTACGATCTGGTTGCTATGTTTATGTTCTGGTTGCTATGGTTACGTTCTGGTTGCTATGGTTATGTTCTGGTTGCCATGGTTATGTTCTGGTTGCTATGTTTATGTTCTGGTTGCTATGGTTATGTTCTGGTTGCTATGGTTATGTTCTGGTTGCTATGGTTACGTTCTGGTTGCCATGTTATGTTCTGGTTGCTATGGTTACGTTCCGGTTGCCATGGTTATGTTCTGGTTGCCATGGTTACGTTCCGGTTGCCATGGTTATGTTCTGGTTGCTATGGTTATGTTCTGGTTGCCATGGTTATGTTCTGGTTGCTATGGTTATGTTCTGGTTGCTATGGTTACGTTCTGGTTGCTATGGTTATGTTCTGGTTGCCATGGTTACGTTCTGGTTAATATGTTTATGTTCTGGTTGCTATGGTTACGTTCTGGTTGCTATGGTTATGTTCTGGTTGCCATGGTTACGTTCTGGTTGCTATGGTTGTGTTCTGGTTGCCATGGTTATGTTCTGGTTGCCATGGTTATGTTCTGGTTGTTATGGTTACGTTCTGGTTGTCATGGTTACGTTCTGGTTGCTATGGTTGTGTTCTGGTTGCCATGGTTATGTTCTGGTTCCTATGGTTACGTTCTGGTTGCTATGGTTACGTTCCGGTTGCTATGGTTATGTTCCGGTTGCTATGGTTACGTTCCGGTTGCCATGGTTATGTTCTGGTTGCTATGGTTACGTTCTGGTTGACATGGTTATGTTCTGGTTGCTATGGTTACGTTCCGGTTGCCATGGTTATGTTCTGGTTGCCATGGTTACGTTCCGGTTGCTATGGTAACGTTCTGGTTGCCATGCTTATGTTCTGGTTGCTATGGTTACGTTCCGGTTGCCATGGTTATGTTCTGGTTGCCATGGTTACGTTCCGGTCGCCATGGTTATGTTCTGGTTGCTATGGTTACGTTTCGGTTGCCATGGTTATGTTCTGGTTGCCATGGTTACGTTCCGGTTGCCATGGTTACGTTCCGGTTGCCATGGTTACGTTCTTGTTGCTATGGTTACGTTCCGGTTGCCATGGTTATGTTCTGGTTGCCATGGTTACGTTCCGGTTGCCATGGTTATGTTCTGGTTGCTATGGTTATGTTCTGATTGCCATGGTTATATTCTGGTTGCTATGGTTATGTTCTGGTTGCCATGGTTATGTTCTGGTTGCTATGGTTACGTTCCGGTTGCTATGGTTATGTTCTGGTTGCTATGGTTATGTTCTGGTTGCCATGGTTATGTTCTGGTTGCCATGGTTATGTTCTGGTTGCTATGGTTACGTTCTGGTTGCTATGGTTATGTTCTGGTTGCCATGGTTACGTTCTGGTTGCTATGGTTATGTTCTGGTTGCCATGGTTACGTTCTGGTTGCTATGTTTATGTTCTGGTTGCCATGGTTATGTTCTGGTTGCCATGGTTATCCTCTGGTTGCCATGGTTATCCTCTGGTTGCCATGGTTATGTTCTGGTTGCCATGGTTACGTTCTGGTTGCTATGGTTACGTTCTGGTTGCTATGGTTATGTTCTGGTTGCCATGGTTATGTTCCGGTTGCCATGGTTATGTTCTGGTTGCCATGGTTACGTTCCGATTGCCATGGTTATGTTCTGGTTGCTATGGTTATGTTCTGGTTGCCATGGTTATGTTCTGGTTGCTATGGTTATGTTCTGGTTGCCATGGTTATGTTCTGGTTGCTATGGTTACGTTCTGGTTGCTATGGTTATGTTCTGGTTGCCATGGTTACGTTCTGGTTGCTATGTTTATGTTCTGGTTGCTATGGTTACGTTCTGGTTGTCATGGTTATGTTCTGGTTGCTATGGTTATGTTCTGGTTGCTATGGTTATGTTCTGGTTGCCATGGTTACGTTCTGGTTGCTATGGTTATGTTCTGGTTACTATGGTTACGTTCTGGTTGTCATGGTTACGTTCTGGTTGCTATGGTTGTGTTCTGGTTGCCATGGTTATGTTCTGGTTGCCATGGTTATGTTCTGGTTGCTATGGTTACGTTCCGGTTGCCATGGTTACGTTCTGGTTGCCATGGTTATGTTCCGGTTGCCATGGTTATGTTCTGGTTGCTATGGTTACGTTCTGGTTGCCATGGTTACGTTCTGGTTGCTATGGTTACGTTCTGGTTGCCATGGTTACGTTCTGGTAGCTATGGTTACGTTCTGGGTGCTATGGTTATGTTCTGGTTGCCATGGTTATGGTCTGGTTGCTATGGTTACATTCTAGTTGCCATGGTTACGTTCTGGTTGCTATGGTTATGTTCTGGTTGCTATGGTTATGTTCTGGTTGCTATGGTTATGTTCTGTTTGCTATGGTTACATTCTGGTTGCTATGGTTACGTTATGGTTGCCATGGTTACGTTCAGGTTGCTATGGTTACGTTCCGGTTGCCATGGTTATGTTCTGGTTGCCATGGTTACGTTCCGGTTGCCATGGTTATGTTCTGGTTGCTATGGTTATGTTCTGGTTGCCATGGTTATGTTCTGGTTGCTATGGTTACGTTCTGGTTGCTATGGTTATGTTCTGGTTGCCATGGTTATGTTCTGGTTGCCATGGTTATGTTCTGGTTGCTATGCTTATGTTCTGGTTGCTATGGTTATGTTCTGGTTGCTATGGTTATGTTCTGGTTGCTATGGTTATGTTCTGGTTGCTATGGTTACGTTCTGGTTGCCATGTTATGTTCTGGTTGCTATGGTTACGTTCCGGTTGCCATGGTTATGTTCTGGTTGCCATGGTTACGTTCCGGTTGCCATGGTTATGTTCTGGTTGCCATGGTTATGTTCTGGTTGCTATGGTTATGTTCTGGTTGCTATGGTTACGTTCTGGTTGCTATGGTTATGTTCTGGTTGCCATGGTTACGTTCTGGTTGCTATGTTTATGTTCTGGTTGCTATGGTTACGTTCTGGTTGCTATGGTTATGTTCTGGTTGCCATGGTTACGTTCTGGTTGCTATGTTTATGTTCTGGTTGCTATGGTTATGTTCTGGTTGTTATGGTTACGTTCTGGTTGTCATGGTTACGTTCTGGTTGCTATGGTTGTGTTCTGGTTGCCATGGTTATGTTTTGGTTGCCATGGTTACGTTCTGGTTGCCATTGTTACGTTCTGGTTGCTATGGTTATGTTCTGGTTGTTGTGGTTATGTTCTGGTTGCCGTGGTTACGTTCTGCTTGCCATGGTTACGTTCTGGTTGCTATGGTTATGTTCTGGTTGCTATGGTTACGTTCTGGTTGCTATGGATACGTTCTGGTTGCCATGGTTATGTTCTGGTTGCCATGGTTACGTTCTAGTTGCTATGGTTACGTTCTCGTTGCCATGGTTACGTTCTGGTTGCTATGGTTATGTTCTGGTTGCTATGGTTATGTTCTGGTTGCTATGGTTATGTTCTGGTTGCTATGGTTACGTTCTGGTTGCCATGGTTATGTTCTGGTTGCCATGGTTACGTTCCGGTTGCTATGTTTATGTTCTGGTTGCTATGGTTACGATCTGGTTGCTATGGTTATGTTCTGGTTGCTATGGTTACGTTCCGGTTGCTATGGTTACGTTCTGGTTGCTATGGTTACGTTCTGGTTGCCATGGTTACGTTCAGGTTGCTATGGTTACGTTCCGGTTGCCATGGTTATGTTCTGGTTGCCATGGTTACGTTCCGGTTGCCATGGTTATGTTCTGGTTGCTATGGTTATGTTCTGGTTGCCATGGTTACGTTCCGGTTGCCATGGTTATGTTCTGGTTGCTATGGTTATGTTCTGGTTGCCATGGTTATGTTCTGGTTGCTATGGTTATGTTCTGGTTGCCATGGTTACGTTCTGGTTGCTATGTTTATGTTCTGGTTGCTATGGTTACGTTCTGGTTGTCATGGTTACGTTCTGGTTGCCATGGTTACGTTCCGGTTGCCATGGTTATGTTCTGGTTGCTATGGTTACGTTCCGGTTGCTATGGTTATGTTCTGGTTGCTATGGTTACGTTCTGGTTGCTATGTTTATGTTCTGGTTGCTATGGTTACGTTCTGGTTGCTATGGTTATGTTCTGGTTGCTATGTTTATGTTCTGATTGCTATGGTTATGTTCTGGTTGCTATGGTTATGTTCTGGTTGCTATGGTTACGTTCTGGTTGCCATGTTATGTTCTGGTTGCTATGGTTACGTTCCGGTTGCCATGGTTATGTTCTGGTTGCCATGGTTACGTTCCGGTTGCCATGGTTATGTTCTGGTTGCTATGGTTATGTTCTGGTTGCCATGGTTATGTTCTGGTTGCTATGGTTATGTTCTGGTTGCTATGGTTACGTTCTGGTTGCTATGGTTATGTTCTGGTTGCCATGGTTGCGTTCTGGTTGCTATGGTTGTGTTCTGGTTGCCATGGTTACGTTCTGGTTGCCATGGTTATGATCTGGTTGTTATGGTTACGTTCTGGTTGTCATGGTTACGTTCTGGTTGCTATGGTTGTGTTCTGGTTGCCATGGTTATGTTCTGGTTCCTATGGTTACGTTCTGGTTGCTATGGTTACGTTCCGGTTGCTATGGTTATGTTCCGGTTGCTATGGTTACGTTCCGGTTGCCATGGTTATGTTCTGGTTGCTATGGTTACGTTCTGGTTGCCATGGTTATGTTCTGGTTGCTATGGTTACGTTCCGGTTGCCATGGTTATGTTCTGGTTGCCATGGTTACGTTCCGGTTGCTATGGTTACGTTCTGGTTGCCATGCTTATGTTCTGGTTGCTATGGTTACGTTCCGGTTGCCATGGTTATGTTCTGGTTGCCATGGTTACGTTCCGGTTGCCATGGTTATGTTCTGGTTGCTATGGTTACGTTCCGGTTGCCATGTTTATGTTCTGGTTGCCATGGTTACGTTCCGGTTGCCATGGTTACGTTCCGGTTGCCATGTTTACGTTCTTGTTGCTATGGTTACGTTCCGGTTGCCATGGTTATGTTCTGGTTGCCATGGTTACGTTCCGGTTGCCATGGTTATGTTCTGGTTGCTATGGTTATGTTCTGATTGCCATGGTTATATTCTGGTTGCTATGGTTATGTTCTGGTTGCCATGGTTATGTTCTGGTTGCTATGGTTACGTTCCGGTTGCTATGGTTATGTTCTGGTTGCTATGGTTATGTTCTGGTTGCCATGGTTATGTTCTGGTTGCCATGGTTATGTTCTGGTTGCTATGGTTACGTTCTGGTTGCTATGGTTATGTTCTGGTTGCCATGGTTACGTTCTGGTTGCTATGGTTATGTTCTGGTTGCCATGGTTACGTTCTGGTTGCTATGTTTATGTTCTGGTTGCCATGGTTATGTTCTGGTTGCCATGGTTATCCTCTGGTTGCCATGGTTATCCTCTGGTTGCCATGGTTATGTTCTGGTTGCCATGGTTACGTTCTGGTTGCTATGGTTACGTTCTGGTTGCTATGGTTATGTTCTGGTTGCCATGGTTATGTTCTGTGTGCCATGGTTACGTTCTGGTTGCCATGGTTACGTTCCGATTGCCATGGTTATGTTCTGGTTGCTATGTTTATGTTCTGGTTGCCATGGTTATGTTCTGGTTGCCATGGTTATCCTCTGGTTGCCATGGTTATCCTCTGGTTGCCATGGTTATGTTCTGGTTGCCATGGTTACGTTCTGGTTGCTATGGTTACGTTCTGGTTGCTATGGTTATGTTCTGGTTGCCATGGTTATGTTCTGGTTGCCATGGTTACGTTCTGGTTGCCATGGTTACGTTCCGATTGCCATGGTTATGTTCTGGTTGCTATGGTTATGTTGTGGTTGCCATGGTTATGTTCTGGTTGCTATGGTTATGTTCTGGTTGCCATGGTTATGTTCTGGTTGCTATGGTTACGTTCTGGTTGCTATGGTTATATTCTGGTTGCCATGGTTACGTTCTGGTTGCTATGTTTATGTTCTGGTTGCTATGGTTACGTTCTGGTTGCTATGGTTATGTTCTGGTTGCCATGGTTACGTTCTGGTTGCTATGTTTATGTTCTGGTTGCTATGGTTACGTTCTGGTTGTCATGGTTATGTTCTGGTTGCTATGGTTATGTTCTGGTTGCTATGGTTATGTTCTGGTTGCCATGGTTACGTTCTGGTTGCTATGGATATGTTCTGGTTACTATGGTTACGTTCTGGTTGTCATGGTTACGTTCTGGTTGCTATGGTTGTGTTCTGGTTGCCATGGTTATGTTCTGGTTGCCATGGTTATGTTCTGGTTGCTATGGTTACGTTCCGGTTGCCATGGTTATGTTCTGGTTGCCATGGTTACGTTCCGGTTGCCATGGTTATGTTCTGGTTGCTATGGTTACGTTCTGGTTGCCATGGTTACGTTCTGGTTGCTATGGTTACGTTCTGGTTGCCATGGTTACGTTCTGGTAGCTATGGTTACGTTCTGGTGTTAAATATCTTGTATTTGCCGGTGAGACTTGTGTCCACTGTTAAATATCCGGACCTGGCCTTGTCCACGATAGGAAGAAGTCAGCTTGTTATAAATCAGTGTAGAGGTTTATTAATATCTTGAAGGAAAACACAGGAACAGGGAAAATGTCCAAATAACACAAATATCAGTCAATTGTCAATAGCTTACATCTTCAGAGAAGTTAAATCATCTGGATATCTTGTAGTTACAGCTTGGTTCATGCTTGTCATCTGGTTGGTGGACTTGGGCTGGTTACGACGTCCATGGATGTCCATCTGCCTGGACCACCCACCCTGGTGTTCCCAAAGACAGACCTCCTGGTCTTCCCCTGGTCTTTCCAAAGACAGACCCAGACATGTGTATTTCTTACTCATTTATATTCATGAGAGTGGGTGTTACCTTCCATCTTGTAGCTATGTAAGGAGATTTCTAAAATAGTGTACTCTAACCGCACCCATGTTCCAAGAATATAAGACTATGATGTCAGTAGAGTGTTAACCCCATGTCTGCTAGAGAATATTGTAAATATATAATATTTAACATTTCCCCCTTTTGAGAGTGAAATATCTGTTTGAACTCTCAAGATATACCATACAACAATATTCATACAATTAGATTATATCTTCTTTCTTCTTTGCTGAATACTGGAACTTAATTTTCATTAATTGTCCATATAACAATAATTTCATCAATTTGCAATAAATTTTGTCATTAATAAATATTATGGTATGTTATGGTAAACTGTGATCAAAGATGAAAACAATTTGATCCACTATCTAACCTACACCTGATGAAGGCTCTTCTTTCATCGTCTGGTCTTCTGGTCATCTCTTCTTCCATCATAATAGAAGGCTTATTACCACAAATGTAGTTCTTGACTTAAAGTCCTTTAGATTTCCTCCATGTTGTGCAGATATTATAACATTGTCCATTAAAGTTCATATTATGAAGATATTGATATAACAAAGTCCATATGTTATGTTTCACTTCACCAAGACATAGACTGTAGAGGAGTTTCCTTTGGTATTTACCTTGACCACCTGTCACTGTAGAACAACAATGTGACACTTCTGGAGCAATACTGCAAAAGCAAGGCAAGTGTGAATTCTGACATCATCCCTGCTGCTTGTCAGTAAGGTTCAGTCCTGGAATCTCAGTCTCTTGGATACACAATATCTGTGTTCGGGTTTTTTCATTCACAACCCTTTTGCTCACCAAACAACTTGAAGTCTTGAAATAGAGAGGATTCCACCAAACATTGATGAGGACGTCTTTATATTTGTCCAATCATCAGCTGATCAAAGGTTCCAAACTCCAGCAATAATTTTTAAACACAGTCCTTGGCATAAGCTTAAGCATTTAGCATCATACCTTCAGATTTTGTCTTTTCCCGCACATCTTCTTCTTGTAACTGTTAAAGTCTTTTTATTAACATTTGATATCAAACTTTATCATAATCTTGGACTTGATTGAAGATAAGTTTTCTTTCCCTAATAGCTAAGCCAAACTAGGCAATTAACTAAACTATAATATCACAGTGTACCATATCATTCATTTATAGATCAGACTTCTCTTTACATTGTATCAATATTTATATTTGACTTATTAAAATATTGATATTCAATACATTTATCAAACTATCAGATAATAGTACTTTGGATACAATAATCTATATAAACATCATATATCAACATATATATCTTTATATCTATATGTATGAATATATATGTGTAATTTACTTGTGATGACAAATTGTAACATGACTTTGACATATAATGTGATTATTAATTACCATTCTATAGACAATCACAATATTTATTCTTTAGTTAGAACTTTTCACCAATTATACTAAACATATGTTCCTATATGAATGTGTTATCATACTTAATCATACATTTTAGTCACTTTATTTTCCTCTTAACACCTCGTCTATACCTCCAATACCAAGAATAGAGACAAGACTTAACATACTTGACTGTCTTTAACTTAACTGTATATATTCTTGTGTACTGGCTGTATGTGAATACCATATATATGAAATAAGTATATAAACATAAACTTTTCAAAATATGTCACATCCTATAATCAGAAGTTTAAAGAATAAACCAGAGACTATCTCTCTTGATATCCCATATCCTTTGATGATATTATACGTCTCCTTTCATGAAGATGATTAGCTTATCTCATTTGCATATAAGACATTTATGTTTTCCCAATGTTTGTTTTCCCAATGTTTGTAGATGTTGATGTGTGTAAGTGTATGCAAGTGTGTGTGTACATGTAAGAATACATAATGAATAATAATACAATAAATCAATACTGGCTATAGCTAACTAGATTTTCCACCATAACTAATATATTTATTATCCCATGATCCAATTACCCCAATAAACCTTTATTGTTTGTCAGGTTTGAACAAATATATTGAAGAGCTATCAATATCTTAGTCAAAAGCTTCTTCTTTTGCTACAAAATATTCACAAACTAAAATAACCTTCACCCTAGTGCATCTGTCACCTTTTCCTCAGCTCATGTGACTTAAACACTTGGTATAAACATATGAGGTTCCTTTCAATGGATTTCACATATATTTGCTAATTTCCCAATTTAATATAGAGGATCATATAAGATAAAAAATAGAAAATAGAAAGAAATAGAAAAAGAAAATAGAAAATAGACATCTTTGCTGGATAGATGTTTCTTTTTCCTTGTTGGATGCATCCTGATTTTCTTAGGCCTATTTGTGATGTCACAGATCTGTTGTATACACGAGTCGACTCGACACATAACACTTAACACTTATACTGACCAGCCCATCAGGGTCACAGGTCACAGTGTGTTGCTGTCAATCAACTGACCACATGAACGAACACTTAATTCACAATAAGAGCTCCATGCCTAGTTGCATGCCTTCATACACAATGGATTATAACTTGAAAATCCTAAAAACATGGACTTTACATGAAACTATTGAAAAACATGCTTAAGGTAAGTTATAACTTATATCACTTTATCATGCATTGTTATTAGTCACACCATGTTAATCTCTTTACTCATTAATAGTTAGACACTCCATGCATTCTTTTGGCTAGAAGAAAGAATGATGAATGAATGGACATCACTGATTGAACTGCTGCATTTTTCCATATATCTATATCTGAAGAGAAAAATAGATAAACTTTAGCAAAAACCAAATTAATACAATAATGATTTTAACCAATGGACAGTTTAATAACTTTATGGATTCCTAATACTATTTGATCATATATTGTACATATATTCATATACATGTCATATCTTCATATATTGTACATAACATGTTCCTCCTCTCTCTGCATCTAGAAAGTGGACTATGACGAAAATCTGTCACCACACATGAGACTCTCCTCCTGTGTGTATATATATATTATGATTATGATCCATAGTATTATTCACAATAGCATAATTAGGATTATTTATGAACATCATCACATAATCATGTGGATTATACCTGATCATTGGACTTCTCCTCATATAAAAGGGATTTCTCTTTATATAGCCAAATAGTACGTAAGTAAAACTCAGTAGACAGTCATTCCTTCAGAGATACTTTTAAATTCGACCCCTGACCTCCTTTCAGATATATATTTTTAAGTTAAACCCATGAACTTCCTGTCAACACGTCCATCCATAATAGCCTCGCCAGGTCATGAGAGAATGCCAAGCTTGCCCTTTTCCTAAGAATATAAGACAGGTCAGATGCCATTGGGTTACTGAAAAGATCTGACATTTTGGAGACAACTGGTACATTCCCAGATACAATCTTTTGACTATCAATAGATTTGGTTGGCTGCAATTCTTTAATTTCAGTTAATACTGGAATTTCAATTTGTGGATTTTCCTGCATGGCATATGGTTTATATGCAACATGTAATTTCCTACATTTCTCATAGATTTTGTCACTTTGGCCAATACCTTTCCTCCTACAAATAGGGGACACTATAACCGGATTTAACAGATGCCTTTTAATAGGCTTTGCTTTTTGCTTTGGACATACTCGGTTTGCATTTGCCATTTGTCTCTCATGTGTTCTGGCCACGTCCAATAAACTAGCAGCTTCAAATAAAGTCTTCTTATCTGACGCACTGGCAAGGGTGACTGCATCCAAGAATTTGAACTTTTTAACAAAACTTTTCACCATAGATGAAGAGTTCACCTTTTGAATGACAGTTTTGTATGTTCTCTCAAATTTAGACATGAATGCAAATGTACATTCTTTTCTGCCAATCTTTATCTCATTCAGTATGTCAGATGTTGGCATGCTGTCACCTCTAGTGCACCAGATTAGTTTCTTTAATCTCTCCACATCACTGTCTTTTAACCATTCATTTGACTCATTATCATAAGACATTTTTGCAGACAAACGTTCTGTAAAATCAATAGGAAGCCATAATTTAAACAGTTTATTTCTCTGTTCAATATTTAGATCAAATTTCTCTGCATGGCTTTCAAAAATTTCTGAGTTTCTACACACATGGATCTTTACATCATATGTGGGAATGGCTTTACTCAGATTGATCAAATATTCCTGAGATTTTAATTTCAATTTAGTTTCTTGTATCATTTGTTCCTCACCATCTATGGCCATTACTGCCACATGGTGCTCTTTATCAACATATTGAGATTTCTCATCTGTCTGAACAGATTTATGCATACTATTACTTAATTTCTTTTCTCTTTCCATGTCATTAAAAATCTTTACCAAAGAAGCTATATTCCTAAATACCTGCTTCTCTTTTGTAGAACAAATTCTATTTTCAATCTTAGAATTTGCCTGCTCACATTGTGTATACAAATCTTGCCATATACTCGCTAAATTGTCACTAGCCACAATTTTAAACTCAACGTTACATTTTTTAGACAATGACTCAAATTTTTCCATACTTTAAAAGTAAAATCTTTACTCACCACTGTAGAAAGCTTCACCTTTAGCTTGTCCTTGGAACAGTTGGTCCCTGTCATCAGAACGTCTCAGTACGTCTGGCACTTGTGGTCCTTCTGTGTTTCCTCACAGGCTTTCCTCACACAGGCTTCCGTATCATATAACACGTACAACAGTCATCTGTATCTCACCAATATAAGTTCTTTTTCGAAGTCTTCCTGAATCTTGCAATTCATACAACTTGCAAAATACTCCTCTCTTCCCCCTTAATTGCAAGTGAACGGAACGAGAAAAACAGGAAAAAAAACGACCGTGCTGGCTCGCCACTGTTAAATATCTTGTATTTGCCGGTGAGACTTGTGTCCACTGTTAAATATCCGGACCTGGCCTTGTCCACGATAGGAAGAAGTCAGCTTGTTATAAATCAGTGTAGAGGTTTATTAATATCTTGAAGGAAAACACAGGAACAGGGAAAATGTCCAAATAACACAAATATCAGTCAATTGTCAATAGCTTACATCTTCAGAGAAGTTAAATCATCTGGATATCTTGTAGTTACAGCTTGGTTCATGCTTGTCATCTGGTTGGTGGACTTGGGCTGGTTACGACGTCCATGGATGTCCATCTGCCTGGACCACCCACCCTGGTGTTCCCAAAGACAGACCTCCTGGTCTTCCCCTGGTCTTTCCAAAGACAGACCCAGACATGTGTATTTCTTACTCATTTATATTCATGAGAGTGGGTGTTACCTTCCATCTTGTAGCTATGTAAGGAGATTTCTAAAATAGTGTACTCTAACCGCACCCATGTTCCAAGAATATAAGACTATGATGTCAGTAGAGTGTTAACCCCATGTCTGCTAGAGAATATTGTAAATATATAATATTTAACATCTGGGTGCTATGGTTATGTTCTGGTTACCATGGTTATGGTCTGGTTGCTATGGTTACATTCTAGTTGCCATGGTTACGTTCTGGTTGCTATGGTTATGTTCTGGTTGCTATGGTTATGTTCTGGTTGCTATGGTTATGTTCTGTTTGCTATGGTTACATTCTGGTTGCTATGGTTACGTTATGGTTGCCATGGTTACGTTCAGGTTGCTATGGTTACGTTCCGGTTGCCATGGTTATGTTCTGGTTGCCATGGTTACATTCCGGTTGCCATGGTTATGTTCTGGTTGCTATGGTTATGTTCTGGTTGCCATGGTTATGTTCTGGTTGCTATGGTTACGTTCTGGTTGCTATGGTTATGTTCTGGTTGCCATGGTTATGTTCTGGTTGCCATGGTTATGTTCTGGTTGCTATGGTTATGTTCTGGTTGCTATGGTTATGTTCTGGTTGCTATGGTTATGTTCTGGTTGCTATGGTTATGTTCTGGTTGCTATGGTTACGTTCTGGTTGCCATGTTATGTTCTGGTTGCTATGGTTACGTTCCGGTTGCCATGGTTATGTTCTGGTTGCCATGGTTACGTTCCGGTTGCCATGGTTATGTTCTGGTTGCCATGGTTATGTTCTGGTTGCTATGGTTATGTTCTGGTTGCTATGGTTACGTTCTGGTTGCCATGGTTATGTTCTGGTTGCCATGGTTACGTTCCGGTTGCTATGTTTATGTTCTGGTTGCTATGGTTATGTTCTGGTTGCCATGGTTATGTTCTGGTTGCTATGGTTATGTTCTGGTTGCCATGGTTATGTTCTGGTTGCTATGGTTATGTTCTGGTTGCCATGGTTATGTTCTGGTTGCTATGGTTATGTTCTGGTTGCCATGGTTATGTTCTGGTTGCTATGGTTATGTTCTGGTTGCTATGGTTATGTTCTGGTTGCTATGGTTATGTTCTGTTTGCTATGGTTACATTCTGGTTGCTATGGTTACGTTATGGTTGCCATGGTTACGTTCAGGTTGCTATGGTTACGTTCCCGTTGCCATGGTTATGTTCTGGTTGCCATGGTTACGTTCCGGTTGCCATGGTTATGTTCTGGTTGCCATGGTTATGTTCTGGTTGCTATGGTTAGGTTCTGGTTGCTATGGTTACGTTCTGGTTGCTATGGTTATGTTCTGGTTGCCATGGTTACGTTCTGGTTGCTATGTTTATGTTCTGGTTGCTATGCTTACGTTCTGGTTGCTATGGTTATGTTCTGGTTGCCATGGTTATGTTCTGGTTGCCATGGTTATGTTCTGGTTGCTATGGTTATGTTCTGGTTGCTATGGTTACGTTCCCGTTGCCATGGTTATGTTCTGGTTGCCATGGTTACGTTCCGGTTGCCATGGTTATGTTCTGGTTGCTATGGTTATGTTCTGGTTGCCATGGTTATGTTCTGGTTGCTATGGTTATGTTCTGGTTGCCATGGTTACGTTCTGGTTGCTATGTTTATGTTCTGGTTGCTATGGTTACGTTCTGGTTGTCATGGTTACGTTCTGGTTGCCATGGTTACGTTCCGGTTGCCATGGTTATGTTCTGGTTGCTATGGTTACGTTCCGGTTGCTATGGTTACGTTCTGGTTGCTATGTTTATGTTCTGGTTGCTATGGTTACGTTCTGGTTGCTATGGTTATGTTCTGGTTGCCATGGTTATGTTCTGGTTGCTATGTTTATGTTCTGGTTGCTATGGTTATGTTCTGGTTGCTATGGTTATGTTCTGGTTGCTATGGTTATGTTCTGGTTGCTATGGTTACGTTCTGGTTGCCATGTTATGTTCTGGTTGCTATGGTTACGTTCCGGTTGCCATGGTTATGTTCTGGTTGCCATGGTTACGTTCCGGTTGCCATGGTTATGTTCTGGTTGCTATGGTTATGTTCTGGTTGCTATGGTTACGTTCTGGTTGCTATGGTTATGTTCTGGTTGCCATGGTTACGTTCTGGTTGCTATGTTTATGTTCTGGTTGCTATGGTTACGTTCTGGTTGCTATGGTTATGGTCTGGTTGCCATGGTTACGTTCTGGTTGCTATGTTTATGTTCTGGTTGCTATGGTTATGTTCTGGTTGTTATGGTTACGTTCTGGTTGTCATGGTTACGTTCTGGTTGCTATGGTTGTGTTCTGGTTGCCATGGTTATGTTCTGGTTGCCATGGTTATGTTCTGGTTGTTATGGTTACGTTCTGGTTGTCATGGTTACGTTCTGGTTGCTATGGTTGTGTTCTGGTTGCCATGGTTATGTTCTGGTTGCTATGGTTACGTTCTGGTTGCTATGGTTACGTTCCGGTTGCTATGGTTATGTTCCGGTTGCTATGGTTACGTTCCGGTTGCTATGGTTACGTTCTGGTTGCTATGGTTATGTTCTGGTTGCCATGGTTACGTTCTAGTTTCTATGGTTATGGTCTGGTTGCTATGGTTATGTTCTGGTTGCCATGGTTACGTTCTGGTTGCTATGGTTATGTTCTGGTTGCCATGGTTATGTTCTGGTTGCTATGGTTACGTTCTGGTTGCTATGGTTACGTTCTGGTTGCCATGGTTATGTTCTGGTTGCCATGGTTATGTTTTGGTTGCCATGGTTACGTTCTGGTTGCCATTGTTACGTTCTGGTTGCTATGGTTATGTTCTGGTTGTTGTGGTTATGTTCTGGTTGCCGTGGTTACGTTCTGGTTGCCATGGTTACGTTCTGGTTGCTATGGTTATGTTCTGGTTGCTATGGTTACGTTCTGGTTGCTATGGATACGTTCTGGTTGCCATGGTTATGTTCTGGTTGCCATGGTTACGTTCTAGTTGCTATGGTTACGATCTCGTTGCCATGGTTACGTTCTGGTTGCTATGGTTATGTTCTGGTTGCTATGGTTATGTTCTGGTTGCTATGGTTATGTTCTGGTTGCTATGGTTACGTTCTGGTTGCCATGGTTATGTTCTGGTTGCCATGGTTACGTTCCGGTTGCTATGTTTATGTTCTGGTTGCTATGGTTACGATCTGGTTGCTATGGTTATGTTCTGGTTGCCATGGTTACGTTCTGGTTGCTATGTTTATGTTCTGGTTGCTATGGTTACGTTCTGGTTGTCATGGTTATGTTCTGGTTGCCATGGTTACGTTCCGGTTGCCATGGTTATGTTCTGGTTGCTATGGTTACGTTCCGGTTGCTATGGTTATGTTCTGGTTGCTATGGTTACGTTCCGGTTGCTATGGTTACGTTCTGGTTGCTATGGTTACGTTCTGGTTGCCATGGTTACGTTCAGGTTGCTATGGTTACGTTCCGGTTGCCATGGTTATGTTCTGGTTGCCATGGTTACGTTCCGGTTGCCATGGTTATGTTCTGGTTGCTATGGTTATGTTCTGGTTGCCATGGTTATGTTCTGGTTGCTATGGTTATGTTCTGGTTGCAATGGTTATGTTCTGGTTGCTATGGTTACGTTCTGGTTGCTATGGTTATGTTCTGGTTGCCATGGTTATGTTCTGGTTGCCATGGTTATGTTCTGGTTGCCATGGTTATGTTCTGGTTGCTATGGTTATGTTCTGGTTGCCATGGTTACGTTCTGGTTGCCATGTTATGTTCTGGTTGCTATGGTTACGTTCCGGTTGCCATGGTTATGTTCTGGTTGCCATGGTTACGTTCTGGTTGCCATGGTTATGTTCTGGTTGCTATGGTTATGTTCTGGTTGCCATGGTTATGTTCTGGTTGCTATGGTTATGTTCTGGTTGCTATGGTTACGTCCTGGTTGCTATGATTATGTTCTGGTTGCCATGGTTACGTTCTGGTTGCTATGTTTATGTTCTGGTTGCTATGGTTACGTTCTGGTTGCTATGTTTATGTTCTGGTTGCTATGGTTACGTTCTGGTTGTCATGGTTACGTTCTAGTTGCTATGGTTATGTTCTGGTTATGGTCTGGTTGCTATGGTTATGTTTTGGTTGCCATGGTTACGTTCTGGTTGCCATGGTTACGTTCTGGTTGCTATGGTTATGTTCTGGTTGTTGTGGTTATGTTCTGGTTGCCGTGGTTACGTTCTGGTTGCCATGGTTACGTTCTGGTTGCTATGGTTATGTTCTGGTTGCTATGGTTACGTTCTGGTTGCTATGGATACGTTCTGGTTGCCATGGTTATGTTCTGGTTGCCATGGTTACGTTCTAGTTGCTATGGTTACGTTCTCGTTGCCATGGTTACGTTCTGGTTGCTATGGTTATGTTCTGGTTGCTATGGTTATGTTCTGGTTGCTATGGTTATGTTCTGGTTGCTATGGTTACGTTCTGGTTGCCATGGTTATGTTCTGGTTGCCATGGTTACGTTCCGGTTGCTATGTTTATGTTCTGGTTGCTATGGTTACGTTCTGGTTGCTATGGTTATGTTCTGGTTGCCATGGTTACGTTCTGGTTGCTATGTTTATGTTCTGGTTGCTATGGTTACTTTCTGGTTGTCATGGTTATGTTCTGGTTGCCATGGTTATGTTCCGGTTGCCATGGTTATGTTCTGGTTGCTATGGTTACGTTCCGGTTGCTATGGTTATGTTCTGGTTGCTATGGTTACGTTCCGGTTGCTATGGTTACGTTCTGGTTGCTATGGTTACGTTCTGGTTGCCATGGTTACGTTCAGGTTGCTATGGTTACGTTCCGGTTGCCATGGTTATGTTCTGGTTGCCATGGTTACGTTCCGGTTGCCATGGTTATGTTCTGGTTGCTATGGTTATGTTCTGGTTGCCATGGTTATGTTCTGGTTGCTATGGTTACGTTCTGGTTGCTATGGTTATGTTCTGGTTGCCATGGTTATGTTCTGGTTGCTATGGTTATGTTCTGGTTGCTATGGTTACGTTCCCGTTGCCATGGTTATGTTCTGGTTGCCATGGTTACGTTCCGGTTGCCATGGTTATGTTCTGGTTGCTATGGTTATGTTCTGGTTGCCATGGTTATGTTCTGGTTGCTATGGTTATGTTCTGGTTGCCATGGTTACGTTCTGGTTGCTATGTTTATGTTCTGGTTGCTATGGTTACGTTCTGGTTGTCATGGTTACGTTCTGGTTGCCATGGTTACGTTCCGGTTGCCATGGTTATGTTCTGGTTGCTATGGTTACGTTCCGGTTGCTATGGTTATGTTCTGGTTGCTATGGTTACGATCTGGTTGCTATGTTTATGTTCTGGTTGCTATGGTTACGTTCTGGTTGCTATGGTTATGTTCTGGTTGCCATGGTTATGTTCTGGTTGCTATGTTTATGTTCTGGTTGCTATGGTTATGTTCTGGTTGCTATGGTTATGTTCTGGTTGCTATGGTTACGTTCTGGTTGCCATGTTATGTTCTGGTTGCTATGGTTACGTTCCGGTTGCCATGGTTATGTTCTGGTTGCCATGGTTACGTTCCGGTTGCCATGGTTATGTTCTGGTTGCTATGGTTATGTTCTGGTTGCCATGGTTATGTTCTGGTTGCTATGGTTATGTTCTGGTTGCTATGGTTACGTTCTGGTTGCTATGGTTATGTTCTGGTTGCCATGGTTACGTTCTGGTTAATATGTTTATGTTCTGGTTGCTATGGTTATGTTCTGGTTGCCATGGTTACGTTCTGGTTGCTATGGTTGTGTTCTGGTTGCCATGGTTATGTTCTGGTTGCCATGGTTATGTTCTGGTTGTTATGGTTACGTTCTGGTTGTCATGGTTACGTTCTGGTTGCTATGGTTGTGTTCTGGTTGCCATGGTTATGTTCTGGTTCCTATGGTTACGTTCTGGTTGCTATGGTTACGTTCCGGTTGCTATGGTTATGTTCCGGTTGCTATGGTTACGTTCCGGTTGCCATGGTTATGTTCTGGTTGCTATGGTTACGTTCTGGTTGCCATGGTTATGTTCTGGTTGCTATGGTTACGTTCCGGTTGCCATGGTTATGTTCTGGTTGCCATGGTTACGTTCCGGTTGCTATGGTTACGTTCTGGTTGCCATGCTTATGTTCTGGTTGCTATGGTTACGTTCCGGTTGCCATGGTTATGTTCTGGTTGCCATGGTTACGTTCCGGTCGCCATGGTTATGTTCTGGTTGCTATGGTTACGTTTCGGTTGCCATGGTTATGTTCTGGTTGCCATGGTTACGTTCCGGTTGCCATGGTTACGTTCCGGTTGCCATGGTTACGTTCTTGTTGCTATGGTTACGTTCCGGTTGCCATGGTTATGTTCTGGTTGCCATGGTTACGTTCCGGTTGCCATGGTTATGTTCTGGTTGCTATGGTTATGTTCTGATTGCCATGGTTATATTCTGGTTGCTATGGTTATGTTCTGGTTGCCATGGTTATGTTCTGGTTGCTATGGTTACGTTCCGGTTGCTATGGTTATGTTCTGGTTGCTATGGTTATGTTCTGGTTGCCATGGTTATGTTCTGGTTGCCATGGTTATGTTCTGGTTGCTATGGTTACGTTCTGGTTGCTATGGTTATGTTCTGGTTGCCATGGTTACGTTCTGGTTGCTATGGTTATGTTCTGGTTGCCATGGTTACGTTCTGGTTGCTATGTTTATGTTCTGGTTGCCATGGTTATGTTCTGGTTGCCATGGTTACGTTCCGATTGCCATGGTTATGTTCTGGTTGCTATGGTTATGTTCCGGTTGCCATGGTTATGTTCTGGTTGCTATGGTTATGTTCTGGTTGCCATGGTTATGTTCTGGTTGCTATGGTTACGTTCTGGTTGCTATGGTTATGTTCTGGTTGCCATGGTTACGTTCTGGTTGCTATGTTTATGTTCTGGTTGCTATGGTTACGTTCTGGTTGTCATGGTTATGTTCTGGTTGCCATGGTTACGTTCTGGTTGCTATGGTTATGTTCTGGTTACTATGGTTACGTTCTGGTTGTCATGGTTACGTTCTGGTTGCTATGGTTGTGTTCTGGTTGCCATGGTTATGTTCTGGTTGCCATGGTTATGTTCTGGTTGCTATGGTTACGTTCCGGTTGCCATGGTTACGTTCTGGTTGCCATGGTTACGTTCCGGTTGCCATGGTTATGTTCTGGTTGCTATGGTTACGTTCTGGTTGCCATGGTTACGTTCTGGTTGCTATGGTTACGTTCTGGTTGCCATGGTTACGTTCTGGTAGCTATGGTTACGTTCTGGGTGCTATGGTTATGTTCTGGTTGCCATGGTTATGGTCTGGTTGCTATGGTTACATTCTAGTTGCCATGGTTACGTTCTGGTTGCTATGGTTATGTTCTGGTTGCTATGGTTATGTTCTGGTTGCTATGGTTATGTTCTGTTTGCTATGGTTACATTCTGGTTGCTATGGTTACGTTATGGTTGCCATGGTTACGTTCAGGTTGCTATGGTTACGTTCCGGTTGCCATGGTTATGTTCTGGTTGCCATGGTTACGTTCCGGTTGCCATGGTTATGTTCTGGTTGCTATGGTTATGTTCTGGTTGCCATGGTTATGTTCTGGTTGCTATGGTTACGTTCTGGTTGCTATGGTTATGTTCTGGTTGCCATGGTTATGTTCTGGTTGCCATGGTTATGTTCTGGTTGCTATGGTTATGTTCTGGTTGCTATGGTTATGTTCTGGTTGCTATGGTTATGTTCTGGTTGCTATGGTTATGTTCTGGTTGCTATGGTTACGTTCTGGTTGCCATGTTATGTTCTGGTTGCTATGGTTACGTTCCGGTTGCCATGGTTATGTTCTGGTTGCCATGGTTACGTTCCGGTTGCCATGGTTATGTTCTGGTTGCCATGGTTATGTTCTGGTTGCTATGGTTATGTTCTGGTTGCTATGGTTACGTTCTGGTTGCTATGGTTATGTTCTGGTTGCCATGGTTACGTTCTGGTTGCTATGTTTATGTTCTGGTTGCTATGGTTACGTTCTGGTTGCTATGGTTATGTTCTGGTTGCCATGGTTACGTTCTGGTTGCTATGTTTATGTTCTGGTTGCTATGGTTATGTTCTGGTTGTTATGGTTACGTTCTGGTTGTCATGGTTACTTTCTGGTTGCTATGGTTGTGTTCTGGTTGCCATGGTTATGTTCTGGTTGCCATGGTTATGTTCTGGTTGTTATGGTTACGTTCTGGTTGTCATGGTTACGTTCTGGTTGCTATGGTTGTGTTCTGGTTGCCATGGTTATGTTCTGGTTGCTATGGTTACGTTCTGGTTGCTATGGTTACGTTCCGGTTGCTATGGTTATGTTCCGGTTGCTATGGTTACGTTCCGGTTGCCATGGTTATGTTCTGGTTGCTATGGTTACGTTCTGGTTGCCATGGTTATGTTCTGGTTGCTATGGTTACGTTCCGGTTGCCATGGTTATGTTCTGGTTGCCATGGTTACGTTCTGGTCGCTATGGTTATATTCTGGTTGCCATGGTTACGTTCTGGTTGCTATGTTTATGTTCTGGTTGCTATGGTTACGTTCTGGTTGCTATGGTTATGTTCTGGTTGCCATGGTTACGTTCTGGTTGCTATGTTTATGTTCTGGTTGCTATGGTTACGTTCTGGTTGTCATGGTTATGTTCTGGTTGCTATGGTTATGTTCTGGTTGCTATGGTTATGTTCTGGTTGCCATGGTTACGTTCTGGTTGCTATGGTTATGTTCTGGTTACTATGGTTACGTTCTGGTTGTCATGGTTACGTTCTGGTTGCTATGGTTGTGTTCTGGTTGCCATGGTTATGTTCTGGTTGCCATGGTTATGTTCTGGTTGCTATGGTTACGTTCCGGTTGCCATGGTTATGTTCTGGTTGCCATGGTTACGTTCCGGTTGCCATGGTTATGTTCTGGTTGCTATGGTTACGTTCTGGTTGCCATGGTTACGTTCTGGTTGCTATGGTTACGTTCTGGTTGCCATGGTTACGTTCTGGTTGCTATGGTTACGTTCTGGGTGCTATGGTTATGTTCTGGTTGCCATGGTTATGGTCTGGTTGCTATGGTTACATTCTAGTTGCCATGGTTACATTCTGGTTGCTATGGTTATGTTCTGGTTGCTATGGTTATGTTCTGGTTGCTATGGTTATGTTCTGTTTGCTATGGTTACATTCTGGTTGCTATGGTTACGTTATGGTTGCCATGGTTACGTTCAGGTTGCTATGGTTACGTTCCGGTTGCCATGGTTATGTTCTGGTTGCCATGGTTACGTTCCGGTTGCCATGGTTATGTTCTGGTTGCTATGGTTATGTTCTGGTTGCCATGGTTATGTTCTGGTTGCTATGTTTATGTTCTGGTTGCTATGGTTACGTTCTGGTTGCTATGGTTATGTTATGGTTGCCATGGTTACGTTCTGGTTGCTATGTTTATGTTCTGGTTGCTATGGTTACGTTCTGGTTGTCATGGTTATGTTCTGGTTGCTATGGTTATGTTCTGGTTGCTATGGTTATGTTCTGGTTGCCATGGTTACGTTCTGGTTGCTATGGTTATGTTCTGGTTACTATGGTTACGTTCTGGTTGCTATGGTTATGTTCCGGTTGCTATGGTTACGTTCTGGTTGCTATGGTTATGTTCTGGTTGCCATGGTTACGTTCTGGTTGCTATGTTTATGTTCTGGTTGCTATGGTTACGTTCTGGTTGTCATGGTTATGTTCTGGTTGCTATGGTTATGTTCTGGTTGCTATGGTTATGTTCTGGTTGCCATGGTTACGTTCTGGTTGCTATGGTTATGTTCTGGTTACTATGGTTACGTTCTGGTTGTCATGGTTACGTTCTGGTTGCTATGGTTGTGTTCTGGTTGCCATGGTTATGTTCTGGTTGCCATGGTTATGTTCTGGTTGCTATGGTTATGTTCTGGTTGCTATGGTTACGTTCTGGTTGCTATGGTTATGTTCTGGTTGCCATGGTTACGTTCTGGTTGCTATGTTTATGTTCTGGTTGCTATGGTTACGTTCTGGTTGCTATGTTTATGTTCTGGTTGCTATGGTTACGTTCTGGTTGTCATGGTTACGTTCTAGTTGCTATGGTTATGTTCTGGTTATGGTCTGGTTGCTATGGTTATGTTTTGGTTGCCATGGTTACGTTCTGGTTGCCATGGTTACGTTCTGGTTGCTATGGTTATGTTCTGGTTGTTGTGGTTATGTTCTGGTTGCCGTGGTTACGTTCTGGTTGCCATGGTTACGTTCTGGTTGCTATGGTTATGTTCTGGTTGCTATGGTTACGTTCTGGTTGCTATGGATACGTTCTGGTTGCCATGGTTATGTTCTGGTTGCCATGGTTACGTTCTAGTTGCCATGGTTACGTTCCGGTTGCTATGTTTATGTTCTGGTTGCTATGGTTACGTTCTGGTTGCTATGGTTATGTTCTGGTTGCCATGGTTACGTTCTGGTTGCTATGTTTATGTTCTGGTTGCTATGGTTACTTTCTGGTTGTCATGGTTATGTTCTGGTTGCCATGGTTACGTTCCGGTTGCCATGGTTATGTTCTGGTTGCTATGGTTACGTTCCGGTTGCTATGGTTATGTTCTGGTTGCTATGGTTACGTTCCGGTTGCTATGGTTACGTTCTGGTTGCCATGGTTACGTTCAGGTTGCTATGGTTACGTTCCGGTTGCCATGGTTATGTTCTGGTTGCCATGGTTACGTTCCGGTTGCCATGGTTATGTTCTGGTTGCTATGGTTATGTTCTGGTTGCCATGGTTATGTTCTGGTTGCTATGGTTACGTTCTGGTTGCTATGGTTATGTTCTGGTTGCCATGGTTATGTTCTGGTTGTTATGGTTATGTTCTGGTTGCTATGGTTACGTTCCCGTTGCCATGGTTATGTTCTGGTTGCCATGGTTACGTTCCGGTTGCCATGGTTATGTTCTGGTTGCTATGGTTATGTTCTGGTTGCCATGGTTATGTTCTGGTTGCTATGGTTATGTTCTGGTTGCCATGGTTACGTTCTGGTTGCTATGTTTATGTTCTGGTTGCTATGGTTACGTTCTGGTTGTCATGGTTACGTTCTGGTTGCCATGGTTACGTTCCGGTTGCCATGGTTACGTTCTGGTTGCTATGGTTACGTTCCGGTTGCTATGGTTATGTTCTGGTTGCTATGGTTACGATCTGGTTGCTATGTTTATGTTCTGGTTGCTATGGTTACGTTCTGGTTGCTATGGTTATGTTCTGGTTGCTATGTTTATGTTCTGGTTGCTATGGTTATGTTCTGGTTGCTATGGTTATGTTCTGGTTGCTATGGTTATGTTCTGGTTGCTATGGTTACGTTCTGGTTGCCATGTTATGTTCTGGTTGCTATGGTTACGTTCCGGTTGCCATGTTATGTTCTGGTTGCTATGGTTACGTTCCGGTTGCCATGGTTATGTTCTGGTTGCTATGGTTATGTTCTGGTTGCTATGGTTACGTTCTGGTTGCTATGGTTATGTTCTGGTTGCCATGGTTACGTTCTGGTTGCTATGTTTATGTTCTGGTTGCTATGGTTACGTTCTGGTTGCTATGGTTATGTTCTGGTTGCCATGGTTACGTTCTGGTTGCTATGGTTGTGTTCTGGTTGCCATGGTTATGTTCTGGTTGCCATGGTTATGTTCTGGTTGTTATGGTTACGTTCTGGTTGTCATGGTTACGTTCTGGTTGCTATGGTTATGTTCTGGTTGCTATGGTTACGTTCTGGTTGCTATGGTTATGTTCTGGTTGCCATGGTTACGTTCCGGTTGCTATGGTTACGTTCTGGTTGCCATGCTTATGTTCTGGTTGCTATGGTTACGTTCCGGTTGCCATGGTTATGTTCTGGTTGCCATGGTTACGTTCCGGTTGCCATGGTTATGTTCTGGTTGCTATGGTTACGTTCCGGTTGCCATGGTTATGTTCTGGTTGCCATGGTTACGTTCCGGTTGCCATGGTTACGTTCCGGTTGCCATGGTTACGTTCTTGTTGCTATGGTTACGTTCCGGTTGCCATGGTTATGTTCTGGTTGCCATGGTTACGTTCCGGTTGCCATGGTTATGTTCTGGTTGCTATGGTTATGTTCTGATTGCCATGGTTATATTCTGGTTGCTATGGTTATGTTCTGGTTGCCATGGTTATGTTCTGGTTGCTATGGTTACGTTCCGGTTGCTATGGTTATGTTCTGGTTGCTATGGTTATGTTCTGGTTGCCATGGTTATGTTCTGGTTGCCATGGTTATGTTCTGGTTGCTATGGTTACGTTCTGGTTGCTATGGTTATGTTCTGGTTGCCATGGTTACGTTCTGGTTGCTATGGTTATGTTCTGGTTGCCATGGTTACGTTCTGGTTGCTATGTTTATGTTCTGGTTGCCATGGTTATGTTCTGGTTGCCATGGTTATCCTCTGGTTGCCATGGTTATCCTCTGGTTGCCATGGTTATGTTCTGGTTGCCATGGTTACGTTCTGGTTGCTATGGTTACGTTCTGGTTGCTATGGTTATGTTCTGGTTGCCATGGTTATGTTTTGGTTGCCATGGTTATGTTCCGGTTGCCATGGTTACGTTCCGATTGCCATGGTTATGTTCTGGTTGCTATGGTTATGTTCTGGTTGCCATGGTTATGTTCTGGTTGCCATGGTTATGTTCTGGTTGCTATGGTTACGTTCTGGTTGCTATGGTTACGTTCTGGTTGCTATGGTTATATTCTGGTTGCCATGGTTACGTTCTGGTTGCTATGTTTATGTTTTGGTTGCTATGGTTACGTTCTGGTTGCTATGGTTATGTTCTGGTTGCCATGGTTACGTTCTGGTTGCTATGTTTATGTTCTGGTTGCTATGGTTACGTTCTGGTTGTCATGGTTATGTTCTGGTTGCTATGGTTATGTTCTGGTTGCTATGGTTATGTTCTGGTTGCCATGGTTACGTTCTGGTTGCTATGGTTATGTTCTGGTTACTATGGTTACGTTCTGGTTGTCATGGTTACGTTCTGGTTGCTATGGTTGTGTTCTGGTTGCCATGGTTATGTTCTGGTTGCCATGGTTATGTTCTGGTTGCTATGGTTACGTTCCGGTTGCCATGGTTATGTTCTGGTTGCCATGGTTACGTTCCGGTTGCCATGGTTATGTTCTGGTTGCTATGGTTACGTTCTGGTTGCCATGGTTACGTTCTGGTTGCTATGGTTACGTTCTGGTTGCCATGGTTACGTTCTGGTAGCTATGGTTACGTTCTGGGTGCTATGGTTATGTTCTGGTTGCCATGGTTATGGTCTGGTTGCTATGGTTACATTCTAGTTGCCATGGTTACGTTCTGGTTGCTATGGTTATGTTCTGGTTGCTATGGTTATGTTCTGGTTGCTATGGTTATGTTCTGTTTGCTATGGTTACATTCTGGTTGCTATGGTTACGTTATGGTTGCCATGGTTACGTTCAGGTTGCTATGGTTACGTTCCGGTTGCCATGGTTATGTTCTGGTTGCCGTGGTTATGTTCTGGTTGCCATGGTTATGTTCTGGTTGCTATGGTTATGTTCTGGTTGCTATGGTTATGTTCTGGTTGCTATGGTTATGTTCTGGTTGCTATGGTTATGTTCTGGTTGCTATGGTTACGTTCTGGTTGCCATGTTATGTTCTGGTTGCTATGGTTACGTTCCGGTTGCCATGGTTATGTTCTGGTTGCCATGGTTACGTTCCGGTTGCCATGGTTATGTTCTGGTTGCCATGGTTATGTTCTGGTTGCTATGGTTATGTTCTGGTTGCTATGGTTACGTTCTGGTTGCTATGGTTATGTTCTGGTTGCCATGGTTACGTTCTGGTTGCTATGTTTATGTTCTGGTTGCTATGGTTATGTTCTGGTTGCCATGGTTACGTTCTGGTTGCTATGTTTATGTTCTGGTTGCTATGGTTATGTTCTGGTTGTTATGGTTGCGTTCTGGTTGTCATGGTTACATTCAGGTTGCTATGGTTGTGTTCTGGTTGCCATGGTTATGTTCTGGTTGCCATGGTTATGTTCTGGTTGCTATGGTTATGTTCTGGTTGCTATGGTTACGTTCTGGTTGCTATGGTTATGTTCTGGTTGCCATGGTTACGTTCTGGTTGCTATGTTTATGTTCTGGTTGCTATGGTTATGTTCTGGTTGTTATGGTTGCGTTCTGGTTGTCATGGTTACATTCAGGTTGCTATGGTTGTGTTCTGGTTGCCATGGTTATGTTCTGGTTGCCATGGTTATGTTCTGGTTGTTATGGTTACGTTCTGGTTGTCATGGTTACGTTCTGGTTGCTATGGTTGTGTTCTGGTTGCCATGGTTATGTTCTGGTTGCTATGGTTACGTTCTGGTTGCTATGGTTACGTTCTGGTTGCCATGGTTATGTTCTGGTTGCTATGGTTACGTTCCGGTTGCCATGGTTATGTTCTGGTTGCCATGGTTACGTTCTGGTCGCTATGGTTATATTCTGGTTGCCATGGTTACGTTCTGGTTGCTATGTTTATGTTCTGGTTGCTATGGTTACGTTCTGGTTGCTATGGTTATGTTCTGGTTGCCATGGTTACGTTCTGGTTGCTATGTTTATGTTCTGGTTGCTATGGTTACGTTCTGGTTGTCATGGTTATGTTCTGGTTGCTATGGTTATGTTCTGGTTGCTATGGTTATGTTCTGGTTGCCATGGTTACGTTCTGGTTGCTATGGTTATGTTCTGGTTACTATGGTTACGTTCTGGTTGTCATGGTTACGTTCTGGTTGCTATGGTTGTGTTCTGGTTGCCATGGTTATGTTCTGGTTGCCATGGTTATGTTCTGGTTGCTATGGTTACGTTCCGGTTGCCATGGTTATGTTCTGGTTGCCATGGTTACGTTCCGGTTGCCATGGTTATGTTCTGGTTGCTATGGTTACGTTCTGGTTGCCATGGTTACGTTCTGGTTGCTATGGTTACGTTCTGGTTGCCATGGTTACGTTCTGGTTGCTATGGTTACGTTCTGGGTGCTATGGTTGTGTTCTGGTTGCCATGGTTATGGTCTGGTTGCTATGGTTACATTCTAGTTGCCATGGTTACGTTCTGGTTGCTATGGTTATGTTCTGGTTGCTATGGTTATGTTCTGGTTGCTATGGTTATGTTCTGTTTGCTATGGTTACATTCTGGTTGCTATGGTTACGTTATGGTTGCCATGGTTACGTTCAGGTTGCTACGGTTACGTTCCGGTTGCCATGGTTATGTTCTGGTTGCCATGGTTACGTTCCGGTTGCCATGGTTATGTTCTGGTTGCTATGGTTATGTTCTGGTTGCCATGGTTATGTTCTGGTTGCTATGGTTACGTTCTGGTTGCTATGGTTATGTTCTGGTTGCCATGGTTATGTTCTGGTTGCCATGGTTATGTTCTGGTCGCTATGGTTATGTTCTGGTTGCTATGGTTACGTTCCCGTTGCCATGGTTATGTTCTGGTTGCCATGGTTACGTTCCGGTTGCCATGGTTATGTTCTGGTTGCTATGGTTATGTTCTGGTTGCCATGGTTATGTTCTGGTTGCTATGGTTATGTTCTGGTTGCCATGGTTACGTTCTGGTTGCTATGTTTATGTTCTGGTTGCTATGGTTACGTTCTTTTTGTCATGGTTACGTTCTGGTTGCCATGGTTACGTTCCGGTTGCCATGGTTATGTTCTGGTTGCTATGGTTACGTTCCGGTTGCTATGGTTACGTTCTGGTTGCTATGTTTATGTTCTGGTTGCTATGGTTACGTTCTGGTTGCTATGGTTATGTTCTGGTTGCCATGGTTATGTTCTGGTTGCTATGTTTATGTTCTGGTTGCTATGGTTATGTTCTGGTTGCTATGGTTATGTTCTGGTTGCCATGGTTATGTTCTGGTTGCTATGTTTATGTTCTGGTTGCTATGGTTATGTTCTGGTTGCTATGGTTATGTTCTGGTTGCCATGGTTACGTTCCGGTTGCCATGGTTATGTTCTGGTTGCCATGGTTATGTTCTGGTTGCTATGGTTATGTTCTGGTTGCTATGGTTACGTTCTGGTTGCTATGGTTATGTTCTGGTTGCCATGGTTACGTTCTGGTTGCTATGTTTATGTTCTGGTTGCTATGGTTACGTTCTGGTTGCTATGGTTATGTTCTGGTTGCCATGGTTACGTTCTGGTTGCTATGTTTATGTTCTGGTTGCTATGGTTATGTTCTGGTTGTTATGGTTACGTTCTGGTTGTCATGGTTACGTTCTGGTTGCTATGGTTGTGTTCTGGTTGCCATGGTTATGTTCTGGTTGCCATGGTTATGTTCTGGTTGTTATGGTTACGTTCTGGTTGTCATGGTTACGTTCTGGTTGCTATGGTTGTGTTCTGGTTGCCATGGTTATGTTCTGGTTGCTATGGTTACGTTCTGGTTGCTATGGTTACGTTCCGGTTGCTATGGTTATGTTCCGGTTGCTATGGTTACGTTCCGGTTGCCATGGTTATGTTCTGGTTGCTATGGTTACGTTCTGGTTGCCATGGTTATGTTCTGGTTGCTATGGTTACGTTCCGGTTGCCATGGTTATGTTCTGGTTGCCATGGTTACGTTCCGGTTGCTATGGTTACGTTCTGGTTGCCATGGTTATGTTCTGGTTGCTATGGTTACGTTCCGGTTGCCATGGTTATGTTCTGGTTGCCATGGTTACGTTCCGGTTGCCATGGTTATGTTCTGGTTGCTATGGTTACGTTCTGGTTGCCATGGTTATGTTCTGGTTGCTATGGTTACGTTCTGGTTGCCATGGTTATGTTCTGGTTGCTATGGTTACGTTCCGGTTGCCATGGTTATGTTCTGGTTGCCATGGTTACGTTCCGGTTGCCATGGTTACGTTCCGGTTGCCATGGTTACGTTCTTGTTGCTATGGTTACGTTCCGGTTGCCATGGTTATGTTCTGGTTGCCATGGTTACGTTCCGGTTGCCATGGTTATGTTCTGGTTGCTATGGTTATGTTTTGATTGCCATGGTTATATTCTGGTTGCTATGGTTATGTTCTGGTTGCCATGGTTATGTTCTGGTTGCTATGGTTATGTTCTGGTTGCGATGGTTATGTTCTGTTAGCCATGGTTATGTTCTGGTTGCTATGGTTACGTTCTGGTTGCTATGGTTATGTTCTGGTTGCCATGGTTACGTTCTGGTTGCTATGGTTATGTTCTGGTTGCCATGGTTACGTTCTGGTTGCTATGTTTATGTTCTGGTTGCCATGGTTATGTTCTGGTTGCCATGGTTATCCTCTGGTTGCCATGGTTACGTTCTGGTTGCTATGGTTATGTTCTGGTTGCTATGGTTACGTTCTGGTTGCTATGGTTATGTTCTGGTTGCCATGGTTACGTTCTGGTTGCTATGTTTATGTTATGGTTGCCATGGTTATGTTCTGGTTGCTATGGTTACGTTCTGGTTGCTATGGTTATGTTCTGGTTGCCATGGTTACGTTCTGGTTGCTATGTTTATGTTCTGGTTGCCATGGTTATGTTCTGGTTGCTATGGTTATGTTCTGATTGCCATGGTTATGTTCTGGTTGCTATGGTTACGTTCTGGTTGCTATGGTTATATTCTGGTTGCCATGGTTATGTTCTGGTTGCTATGGTTACGTTCCGGTTGCCATGGTTATGTTCTGGTTGCCATGGTTACGTTCCGGTTGCCATGGTTACGTTCCGGTTGCCATGGTTACGTTCTTGTTGCTATGGTTACGTTCCGGTTGCCATGGTTATGTTCTGGTTGCCATGGTTACGTTCCGGTTGCCATGGTTATGTTCTGGTTGCTATGGTTATGTTTTGATTGCCATGGTTATATTCTGGTTGCTATGGTTATGTTCTGGTTGCCATGGTTATGTTCTGGTTGCTATGGTTATGTTCTGGTTGCGATGGTTATGTTCTGTTAGCCATGGTTATGTTCTGGTTGCTATGGTTACGTTCTGGTTGCTATGGTTATGTTCTGGTTGCCATGGTTACGTTCTGGTTGCTATGGTTATGTTCTGGTTGCCATGGTTACGTTCTGGTTGCTATGTTTATGTTCTGGTTGCCATGGTTATGTTCTGGTTGCCATGGTTATCCTCTGGTTGCCATGGTTACGTTCTGGTTGCTATGGTTATGTTCTGGTTGCTATGGTTACGTTCTGGTTGCTATGGTTATGTTCTGGTTGCCATGGTTACGTTCTGGTTGCTATGTTTATGTTATGGTTGCCATGGTTATGTTCTGGTTGCTATGGTTACGTTCTGGTTGCTATGGTTATGTTCTGGTTGCCATGGTTACGTTCTGGTTGCTATGTTTATGTTCTGGTTGCCATGGTTATGTTCTGGTTGCTATGGTTATGTTCTGATTGCCATGGTTATGTTCTGGTTGCTATGGTTACGTTCTGGTTGCTATGGTTATATTCTGGTTGCCATGGTTACGTTCTGGTTGCTATGTTTATGTTCTGGTTGCTATGGTTACGTTCTGGTTGCTATGGTTATGTTCTGGTTGCTATGGTTACGTTCTGGTTGCTATGGTTATGTTCTGGTTGCCATGGTTACGTTCTGGTTGCTATGTTTATGTTATGGTTGCCATGGTTATGTTCTGGTTGCTATGGTTACGTTCTGGTTGCTATGGTTATGTTCTGGTTGCCATGGTTACGTTCTGGTTGCTATGTTTATGTTCTGGTTGCCATGGTTATGTTCTGGTTGCTATGGTTATGTTCTGGTTGCCATGGTTATGTTCTGGTTGCTATGGTTACGTTCTGGTTGCTATGGTTATATTCTGGTTGCCATGGTTACGTTCTGGTTGCTATGTTTATGTTCTGGTTGCTATGGTTATGTTCTGGTTGCTATGGTTATGTTCTGGTTGCCATGGTTACGTTCTGGTTGCTATGGTTATGTTCTGGTTACTATGGTTACGTTCTGGTTGTCATGGTTACGTTCTGGTTGCTATGGTTGTGTTCTGGTTGCCATGGTTATGTTCTGGTTGCCATGGTTATGTTCTGGTTGCTATGGTTACGTTCCGGTTGCCATGGTTATGTTCTGGTTGCCATGGTTACGTTCCGGTTGCTATGGTTACGTTCCCGTTGCCATGGTTATGTTCTGGTTGCCATGGTTACGTTCCGGTTGCCATGGTTATGTTCTGGTTGCCATGGTTATGTTCTGGTTGCTATGGTTATGTTCTGGTTGCTATGGTTACGTTCTGGTTGCTATGGTTATGTTCTGGTTGCTATGGTTACGTTCTGGTTGCTATGTTTATGTTCTGGTTGCTATGGTTACGTTCTGGTTGCTATGGTTATGTTCTGGTTGCCATGGTTACGTTCTGGTTGCTATGTTTATGTTCTGGTTGCTATGGTTATGTTCTGGTTGTTATGGTTACGTTCTGGTTGTCATGGTTACGTTCTGGTTGCTATGGTTGTGTTCTGGTTGCCATGGTTATGTTCTGGTTGCCATGGTTATGTTCTGGTTGTTATGGTTACGTTCTGGTTGTCATGGTTACGTTCTGGTTGCTATGGTTGTGTTCTGGTTGCTATGGTTACGTTCTGGTTGCTATGGTTACGTTCCGGTTGCTATGGTTATGTTCCGGTTGCTATGGTTACGTTCCGGTTGCCATGGTTATGTTCTGGTTGCTATGGTTACGTTCTGGTTGCCATGGTTATGTTCTGGTTGCTATGGTTACGTTCCGGTTGCCATGGTTATGTTCTGGTTGCCATGGTTACGTTCTGGTTGCTATGGTTATGTTCTGGTTACTATGGTTACGTTCTGGTTGTCATGGTTACGTTCTGGTTGCTATGGTTGTGTTCTGGTTGCCATGGTTATGTTCTGGTTGCCATGGTTATGTTCTGGTTGCTATGGTTACGTTCCGGTTGCCATGGTTATGTTCTGGTTGCCATGGTTACGTTCCGGTTGCCATGGTTATGTTCTGGTTGCTATGGTTACGTTCTGGTTGCCATGGTTACGTTCTGGTTGCTATGGTTACGTTCTGGTTGCCATGGTTACGTTCTGGTTGCTATGGTTATGTTCTGGTTGCTATGGTTATGTTCTGGTTGCTATGGTTATGTTCTGTTTGCTATGGTTACATTCTGGTTGCTATGGTTACGTTATGGTTGCCATGGTTACGTTCAGGTTGCTATGGTTACGTTCCGGTTGTCATGGTTATGTTCTGGTTGCCATGGTTACGTTCCGGTTGCCATGGTTATGTTCTGGTTGCTATGGTTATGTTCTGGTTGCCATGGTTATGTTCTGGTTGCTATGGTTACGTTCTAGTTGCTATGGTTATGTTCTGGTTGCCATGGTTATGTTCTGGTTGCCATGGTTATGTTCTGGTTGCTATGGTTATGTTCTGGTTGCTATGGTTACGTTCCCGTTGCCATGGTTATGTTCTGGTTGCCATGGTTACGTTCCGGTTGCCATGGTTATGTTCTGGTTGCTATGGTTATGTTCTGGTTGCCATGGTTATGTTCTGGTTGCTATGGTTATGTTCTGGTTGCCATGGTTACGTTCTGGTTGCTATGTTTATGTTCTGGTTGCTATGGTTACGTTCTGGTTGTCATGGTTACGTTCTGGTTGCCATGGTTACGTTCCGGTTGCCATGGTTATGTTCTGGTTGCTATGGTTACGTTCCGGTTGCTATGGTTACGTTCTGGTTGCTATGTTTATGTTCTGGTTGCTATGGTTACGTTCTGGTTGCTATGGTTATGTTCTGGTTGCCATGGTTATGTTCTGGTTGCTATGTTTATGTTCTGGTTGCTATGGTTATGTTCTGGTTGCTATGGTTATGTTCTGGTTGCTATGGTTATGTTCTGGTTGCTATGGTTACGTTCTGGTTGCCATGTTATGTTCTGGTTGCTATGGTTACGTTCCGGTTGCCATGGTTATGTTCTGGTTGCCATGGTTACGTTCCGGTTGCCATGGTTATGTTCTGGTTGCTATGGTTATGTTCTGGTTGCTATGGTTACGTTCTGGTTGCTATGGTTATGTTCTGGTTGCCATGGTTACGTTCTGGTTGCTATGTTTATGTTCTGGTTGCTATGGTTACGTTCTGGTTGCTATGGTTATGTTCTGGTTGCCATGGTTACGTTCTGGTTGCTATGGTTATGTTCTGGTTGTTATGGTTACGTTCTGGTTGTCATGGTTACGTTCTGGTTGCTATGGTTGTGTTCTGGTTGCCATGGTTATGTTCTGGTTGCCATGGTTATGTTCTGGTTGTTATGGTTACGTTCTGGTTGTCATGGTTACGTTCTGGTTGCTATGGTTGTGTTCTGGTTGCCATGGTTATGTTCTGGTTGCTATGGTTACGTTCTGGTTGCTATGGTTACGTTCCGGTTGCTATGGTTATGTTCCGGTTGCTATGGTTACGTTCCGGTTGCTATGGTTACGTTCTGGTTGCTATGGTTATGTTCTGGTTGCCATGGTTACGTTCTAGTTTCTATGGTTATGGTCTGGTTGCCATGGTTACGTTCTGGTTGCTATGGTTATGTTCTGGTTGCCATGGTTATGTTCTGGTTGCTATGGTTACGTTCTGGTTGCTATGGTTACGTTCTGGTTGCCATGGTTATGTTCTGGTTGCCATGGTTATGTTTTGGTTGCCATGGTTACGTTCTGGTTGCCATTGTTACGTTCTGGTTGCTATGGTTATGTTCTGGTTGTTGTGGTTATGTTCTGGTTGCCGTGGTTACGTTCTGGTTGCCATGGTTACGTTCTGGTTGCTATGGTTATGTTCTGGTTGCTATGGTTACGTTCTGGTTGCTATGGATACGTTCTGGTTGCCATGGTTATGTTCTGGTTGCCATGGTTACGTTCTAGTTGCTATGGTTACGTTCTCGTTGCCATGGTTACGTTCTGGTTGCTATGGTTATGTTCTGGTTGCTATGGTTATGTTCTGGTTGCTATGGTTATGTTCTGGTTGCTATGGTTACGTTCTGGTTGCCATGGTTATGTTCTGGTTGCCATGGTTACGTTCCGGTTGCTATGTTTATGTTCTGGTTGCTATGGTTACGTTCTGGTTGTCATGGTTATGTTCTGGTTGCCATGGTTACGTTCCGGTTGCCATGGTTATGTTCTGGTTGCTATGGTTACGTTCCGGTTGCTATGGTTATGTTCTGGTTGCTATGGTTACATTCCGGTTGCTATGGTTACGTTCTGGTTGCTATGGTTACGTTCTGGTTGCCATGGTTACGTTCAGGTTGCTATGGTTACGTTCCGGTTGCCATGGTTATGTTCTGGTTGCCATGGTTACGTTCCGGTTGCCATGGTTATGTTCTGGTTGCTATGGTTATGTTCTGGTTGCCATGGTTATGTTCTGGTTGCTATGGTTATGTTCTGGTTGCAATGGTTATGTTCTGGTTGCTATGGTTACGTTCTGGTTGCTATGGTTATGTTCTGGTTGCCATGGTTATGTTCTGGTTGCCATGGTTATGTTCTGGTTGCCATGGTTATGTTCTGGTTACTATGGTTATGTTCTGGTTGCCATGGTTACGTTCTGGTTGCCATGTTATGTTCTGGTTGCTATGGTTACGTTCCGGTTGCCATGGTTATGTTCTGGTTGCCATGGTTACGTTCTGGTTGCCATGGTTATGTTCTGGTTGCTATGGTTATGTTCTGGTTGCCATGGTTATGTTCTGGTTGCTATGGTTATGTTCTGGTTGCTATGGTTACGTCCTGGTTGCTATGGTTATGTTCTGGTTGCCATGGTTACGTTCTGGTTGCTATGTTTATGTTCTGGTTGCTATGGTTACGTTCTGGTTGCTATGTTTATGTTCTGGTTGCTATGGTTACGTTCTGGTTGTCATGGTTTTGTTCTAGTTGCTATGGTTATGTTCTGGTTATGGTCTGGTTGCTATGGTTATGTTTTGGTTGCCATGGTTACGTTCTGGTTGCCATGGTTACGTTCTGGTTGCTATGGTTATGTTCTGGTTGTTGTGGTTACGTTCTGGTTGCCGTGGTTACGTTCTGGTTGCCATGGTTACGTTCTGGTTGCTATGGTTATGTTCTGGTTGCTATGGTTACGTTCTGGTTGCTATGGATACGTTCTGGTTGCCATGGTTATGTTCTGGTTGCCATGGTTACGTTCTAGTTGCTATGGTTACGTTCTCGTTGCCATGGTTACGTTCTGGTTGCTATGGTTATGTTCTGGTTGCTATGGTTATGTTCTGGTTGCTATGGTTATGTTCTGGTTGCTATGGTTATGTTCTGGTTGCTATGGTTACGTTCTGGTTGCCATGGTTATGTTCTGGTTGCCATGGTTACGTTCCGGTTGCTATGTTTATGTTCTGGTTGCTATGGTTACGTTCTGGTTGCTATGGTTATGTTCTGGTTGCCATGGTTACGTTCTGGTTGCTATGTTTATGTTCTGGTTGCTATGGTTACTTTCTGGTTGTCATGGTTATGTTCTGGTTGCCATGGTTACGTTCCGGTTGCCATGGTTATGTTCTGGTTGCTATGGTTACGTTCCGGTTGCTATGGTTATGTTCTGGTTGCTATGGTTACGTTCCGGTTGCTATGGTTACGTTCTGGTTGCTATGGTTACGTTCTGGTTGCCATGGTTACGTTCAGGTTGCTATGGTTACGTTCCGGTTGCCATGGTTATGTTCTGGTTGCCATGGTTACGTTCCGGTTGCCATGGTTATGTTCTGGTTGCTATGGTTATGTTCTGGTTGCCATGGTTATGTTCTGGTTGCTATGGTTACGTTCTGGTTGCTATGGTTATGTTCTGGTTGCCATGGTTATGTTCTGGTTGCTATGGTTATGTTCTGGTTGCTATGGTTACGTTCCCGTTGCCATGGTTATGTTCTGGTTGCCATGGTTACGTTCCGGTTGCCATGGTTATGTTCTGGTTGCTATGGTTATGTTCTGGTTGCCATGGTTATGTTCTGGTTGCTATAGTTATGTTCTGGTTGCCATGGTTACGTTCTGGTTGCTATGTTTATGTTCTGGTTGCTATGGTTACGTTCTGGTTGTCATGGTTACGTTCTGGTTGCCATGGTTACGTTCCGGTTGCCATGGTTATGTTCTGGTTGCTATGGTTACGTTCCGGTTGCTATGGTTATGTTCTGGTTGCTATGGTTACGATCTGGTTGCTATGTTTATGTTCTGGTTGCTATGGTTACGTTCTGGTTGCTATGGTTATGTTCTGGTTGCCATGGTTATGTTCTGGTTGCTATATTTATGTTCTGGTTGCTATGGTTTTGTTCTGGTTGCTATGGTTATGTTCTGGTTGCTATGGTTACGTTCTGGTTGCCATGTTATGTTCTGGTTGCTATGGTTACGTTCCGGTTGCCATGGTTACGTTCCGGTTGCCATGGTTACGTTTCGGTTGCCATGGTTATGTTCTGGTTGCTATGGTTATGTTCTGGTTGCCATGGTTATGTTCTGGTTGCTATGGTTATGTTCTGGTTGCTATGGTTACGTTCTGGTTGCTATGGTTATGTTCTGGTTGCCATGGTTACGTTCTGGTTGCTATGTTTATGTTCTGGTTGCTATGGTTACGTTCTGGTTGCTATGGTTATGTTCTGGTTGCCATGGTTACGTTCTGGTTGCTATGGTTGTGTTCTGGTTGCCATGGTTATGTTCTGGTTGCCATGGTTATGTTCTGGTTGTTATGGTTACGTTCTGGTTGTCATGGTTACGTTCTGGTTGCTATGGTTGTGTTCTGGTTGCCATGGTTATGTTCTGGTTCCTATGGTTACGTTCTGGTTGCTATGGTTACGTTCCGGTTGCTATGGTTATGTTCCGGTTGCTATGGTTACGTTCCGGTTGCCATGGTTATGTTCTGGTTGCTATGGTTACGTTCTGGTTGCCATGGTTATGTTCTGGTTGCTATGGTTACGTTCCGGTTGCCATGGTTATGTTCTGGTTGCCATGGTTACGTTCCGGTTGCTATGGTTACGTTCTGGTTGCCATGCTTATGTTCTGGTTGCTATGGTTACGTTCCGGTTGCCATGGTTATGTTCTGGTTGCCATGGTTACGTTCCGGTCGCCATGGTTATGTTCTGGTTGCTATGGTTACGTTCCGGTTGCCATGGTTATGTTCTGGTTGCCATGGTTACGTTCCGGTTGCCATGGTTACGTTCCGGTTGCCATGGTTACGTTCTTGTTGCTATGGTTACGTTCCGGTTGCCATGGTTATGTTCTGGTTGCCATGGTTACGTTCCGGTTGCCATGGTTATGTTCTGGTTGCTATGGTTATGTTCTGATTGCCATGGTTATATTCTGGTTGCTATGGTTATGTTCTGGTTGCCATGGTTATGTTCTGGTTGCTATGGTTACGTTCCGGTTGCTATGGTTATGTTCTGGTTGCTATGGTTATGTTCTGGTTGCCATGGTTATGTTCTGGTTGCCATGGTTATGTTCTGGTTGCTATGGTTACGTTCTGGTTGCTATGGTTATGTTCTGGTTGCCATGGTTACGTTCTGGTTGCTATGGTTATGTTCTGGTTGCCATGGTTACGTTCTGGTTGCTATGTTTATGTTCTGGTTGCCATGGTTATGTTCTGGTTGCCATGGTTATCCTCTGGTTGCCATGGTTATCCTCTGGTTGCCATGGTTATGTTCTGGTTGCCATGGTTACGTTCTGGTTGCTATGGTTACGTTCTGGTTGCTATGGTTATGTTCTGGTTGCCATGGTTATGTTCTGGTTGCCATGGTTATGTTCTGGTTGCCATGGTTACGTTCCGATTGCCATGGTTATGTTCTGGTTGCTATGGTTATGTTCTGGTTGCCATGGTTATGTTCTGGTTGCTATGGTTATGTTCTGGTTGCCATGGTTATGTTCTGGTTGCTATGGTTACGTTCTGGTTGCTATGGTTATGTTCTGGTTGCCATGGTTACGTTCTGGTTGCTATGTTTATGTTCTGGTTGCTATGGTTACGTTCTGGTTGTCATGGTTATGTTCTGGTTGCTATGGTTATGTTCTGGTTGCTATGGTTATGTTCTGGTTGCCATGGTTACGTTCTGGTTGCTATGGTTATGTTCTGGTTACTATGGTTACGTTCTGGTTGTCATGGTTACGTTCTGGTTGCTATGGTTGTGTTCTGGTTGCCATGGTTATGTTCTGGTTGCTATGGTTACGTTCCGGTTGCCATGGTTACGTTCTGGTTGCCATGGTTACGTTCCGGTTGCCATGGTTATGTTCTGGTTGCTATGGTTACGTTCTGGTTGCCATGGTTACGTTCTGGTTGCTATGGTTACGTTCTGGTTGCCATGGTTACGTTCTGGTAGCTATGGTTACGTTCTGGGTGCTATGGTTATGTTCTGGTTGCCATGGTTATGGTCTGGTTGCTATGGTTACATTCTAGTTGCCATGGTTACGTTCTGGTTGCTATGGTTATGTTCTGGTTGCTATGGTTATGTTCTGGTTGCTATGGTTATGTTCTGTTTGCTATGGTTACATTCTGGTTGCTATGGTTACGTTCCGGTTGCCATGGTTATGTTCTGGTTGCCATGGTTACGTTCCGGTTGCCATGGTTATGTTCTGGTTGCTATGGTTATGTTCTGGTTGCCATGGTTATGTTCTGGTTGCTATGGTTACGTTCTGGTTGCTATGGTTATGTTCTGGTTGCCATGGTTAT
>NW_027440825.1:0-59394 GCF_031893055.1 Leptodactylus fuscus | reverse complement strand
GACACTATATACAATCTGCTCCTCTGTAACCTGTAGATAGGACACTATATACAATCTGCTCCTCTATAACCTGTAGATAGGACACTATATACAATCTGCTCCTCTATAACCTGTAGATAGGACACTATATACAATCTGCTCCTCTATAACCTGTAGATAGGACACTATATACAATCTGCTCTATAACCTGTAGATAGGACACTATATACAATCTGCTCTATAACCTGTAGATAGGACACTATATACAATCTGCCCTATAACCTGTAGATAGGACACTATATACAATCTGCTCCTCTATAACTTGTAGATAGGACACTATATACAATCTGCTGCTCTATAACCTGTAGATAGGACACTATATACAATCTGCTCCTCTATAACCTGTAGATAGGACAGTATATACAATCTGCTCTATAACCTGTAGATAGGACACTATATACAATTTGCTCCTCTATAACCTGTAGATAGGACACTATATACAATCTGCTCCTCTATAACCTGTAGATAGGACACTATATACAATCTGCTCTATAACCTGTAGATAGGACACTATATGCAATCTGCTCTATAACCTGTAGATAGGACACTATATACAAACTGCTCTATAACCTGTAGATAGGACACTATATACAATCTGCTCTATAACCTGTAGATAGGACACTATATACAATCTGCTCTATAACCTGTAGATAGGACACTATATACAATCTGCTCCTCTATAACCTGTAGATAGGACACTATATACAATCTGCTCCTCTATACCCTGTAGATAAGACACTATATACAATCTGATCCTCTATAACCTGTAGATAGGACACTATATACAATCTGCTCTATAATCTGTAGATAGGACACTATATATACAATCTGCTCCTCTATAACCTGTAGATAGGACACTATATACAATCTGCTCCTCTATAACCTGTAGATAGGACACTATATACAATCTGCTGCTCGATAACCTGTAGATAGGACACTATATACAATCTGCCCTATAACCTGTAGATAGGACACTATATACAATCTGCTCCTCTATAACCTGTAGATAGGACACTATATACAATCTGCTCCTCTATAACCTGTAGATAGGACACTATATACAATCTGCTCCTCTATAACCTGTAGATAGGACACTGTATACAATCTGCTCCTCTATAACCTGTAGATAGGACACTATATACAATCTGCTTCTCTATAACCTGTAGATGGGACACTATATACAATCTGCTCCTCTATAACCTGTAGATAGGACACTGTATACAATCTGCTTCTCTATAACCTGTAGATGGGACACTATATACAATCTGCTCCTCTATAACCTGTAGATAGGACAATATATACAATCTGCTCCTCTATAACCTGTAGATAGGACACTATATACAATCTGCTCCTCTATAACCTGTAGATAGGACACTATATACAATCTGCTCCTCTATATCCTGTAGATAGGACACTATGTACAATCTGCTCCTCAATAACCTGTAGATAGGACACTATATACAATCTGCTCCTCTATAACCTGTAGATAGGACACTATAAACAATCTGCTCTATAACCTGTAGATAGGACACTATATACAATCTGCTCCTCTATAACCTGTAGATAGGACACTATATACAATCTGCTCTATAACCTGTAGATAGGACACTATATACAATCTGCTCCTCTATAACCTGTAGATAGGACACTATATACAATCTGCTCCTCTATAACCTGTAGATAGGACACTATATACAATCTTCTCCTCTATATCCTGTAGATAGGACACTATATACAATCTGCTCCTCTATAACCTGTAGATAGGACACTATATACAATCTGATCCTCTATAACCTGTAGATAGGACACTATATACAATCTGCCCCTCTATAACCTGTAGATAGGACACTATGTACAATCTGCCCCTCTATAACCTGTAGATAGGACACTATATACAATCTGCTCTATAACCTGTAGATAGGACACTATATACAATCTGCTCCTCTATAACCTGTAGATAGGACACTATATATACAATCTGCCCCTCTATAACCTGTAGATAGGACACTATATACAATCTGTTCTATATCCTGTAGATAGGACACTATATACAATCTGCTCCTCTATAACCTGTAGATAGGACACTATATACAATCTGCTCCTCTATATTCTGTAGATAGGACACTATATACAATCTGCTCCTCTATAACCTGTAGATAGGACACTATATACAATCTGATCCTCTATAACCTGTAAATAGGACACTATATATAATCTGCTCCTGTATAACCTGTAGATAGGACACTATATACAATCTGCTCCTCTATATCCTGTAGATAGGACACTATATACAATCTGCTCCTCTATAACCTGTAGATAGGACACTATATACAATCTGCTCCTCTATAACCTGTAGATAAGACAATATATACAATCTGCTCTATAACCTGTAGATAGGACACTATATACAATCTGCTCCTCTATAACCTGTAGATAGGACACTATATACAATCTCCTCTATAACCTGTAGATAGGACACTATATACAATCTGCTCTATATCCTGTAGATAGGACACTATATACAATCTGCTCCTCTATAACCTGTAGATAGGACACTATATACAATCTGCCCCTCTATAACCTGTAGATAGGACACTATATACAATCTGCTCTATAACCTGTAGATAGGACACTATATACAATCTGCCCCTCTATATCCTGTAGATAGGACACTATATACAATCTGCTCCTCTATAACCTGTAGATAGGACACTATATACAATCTGCTCCTCTATAACCTGTAGATAGGACACTATATACAATCTGCTCCTTTATAACCTGTAGATAGGACACTATATACAATCTGCCCCTCTATAACCTGTAGATAGGACACTGTATACAATCTGCTCCTCTATAACCTGTAGATAGGACACTATATACAATCTGCTCCACTATAACCTGTAGATAGGACACTATATACAATCAGCTCTATAACCTGTAGATAGGACACTATATACAATCTGCTCCTCTATAACCTGTAGATAGGACACTATATACAATCTGCTCCTCTATAACCTATAGATAGGACACTATATACAATCTGCTCCTCTATAACCTGTAGATAGGACACTATATACAATCTGCTCTATAACCTGTAGATAGGACATTATATACAATCTGCTCCTCTATAACCTGTAGATAGGACACTATATACAATCTGCTCCTCTATAACCTGTAGATAGGACAATATATACAATCTGCCCCTCTATAACCTGTAGATAGGACACTATATACAATCTGCTCCTCTGTAACCTGTAGATAGGACACTATATACAATCTGCTCCTCTATAACCTGTAGATAGGACACTATATACAATCTGCTCCTCTATAACCTGTAGATAGGACACTATGTACAATCAGCTCTATAACCTGTAGATAGGACACTATATACAATCTGCTCTATAACCTGTAGATAGGACACTATATACAATCTGCTCTATAACCTGTAGATAGGACACTATATACAATCTGCTCTATAACCTGTAGATAGGACACTATATACAATCTGCCCTATAACCTGTAGATAGGACACTATATACAATCTGCTCCTCTATAACCTGTAGATAGGACACTATATACAATCTGCTGCTCTATAACCTGTAGATAGGACACTATATACAATCTGCTCCTCTATAACCTGTAGATAGGACAGTATATACAATCTGCTCTATAACCTGTAGATAGGACACTATATACAATTTGCTCCTCTATAACCTGTAGATAGGACACTATATACAATCTGCTCCTCTATAACCTGTAGATAGGACACTATATACAATCTGCTCTATAACCTGTAGATAGGACACTATATACAATCTGCTCTATAACCTGTAGATAGGACACTATATACAATCTGCTCTATAACCTGTAGATAGGACACTATATACAATTTGCTCCTCTATAACCTGTAGATAGGACACTATATACAATCTGCTCCTCTATAACCTGTAGATAGGACACTATATACAATCTGCTCTATAACCTGTAGATAGGACACTATATGCAATCTGCTCTATAACCTGTAGATAGGACACTATATACAATCTGCTCTATAACCTGTAGATAGGACACTATATACAATCTGCTCTATAACCTGTAGATAGGACACTATATACAATCTGCTCTATAACCTGTAGATAGGACACTATATACAATCTGCTCCTCTATAACCTGTAGATAGGACACTATATACAATCTGCTCCTCTATACCCTGTAGATAGGACACTATATACAATCTGCTCTATAATCTGTAGATAGGACACTATATATACAATCTGCTCCTCTATAACCTGTAGATAGGACACTATATATACAATCTGCTCCTCTATAACCTGTAGATAGGACACTATATACAATCTGCTGCTCGATAACCTGTACATAGGACACTATATACAATCTGCTCCTCTATAACCTGTAGATAGGACACTATATACAATCTGCTGCTCTATAACCTGTAGATAGGACACTATATACAATCTGCCCTATAACCTGTAGATAGGACACTATATACAATCTGCTCCTCTATAACCTGTAGATAGGACACTATATACAATCTGCTCCTCTATAACCTGTAGATAGGACACTATATACAATCTGCTCCTCTATAACCTGTAGATAGGACACTGTATACAATCTGCTCCTCTATAACCTGTAGATAGGACACTATATACAATCTGCTTCTCTATAACCTGTAGATGGGACACTATATACAATCTGCTCCTCTATAACCTGTAGATAGGACACTGTATACAATCTGCTTCTCTATAACCTGTAGATGGGACACTATATACAATCTGCTCCTCTATAACCTGTAGATAGGACAATATATACAATCTGCTCCTCTATAACCTGTAGATAGGACACTGTATACAATCTGCTCCTCTATAACCTGTAGATAGGACACTATATACAATCTGCTCCTCTATAACCTGTAGATAGGACACTATGTACAATCTGCTCCTCAATAACCTGTAGATAGGACACTATATACAATCTGCTCCTCTATAACCTGTAGATAGGACACTATAAACAATCTGCTCTATAACCTGTAGATAGGACACTATATACAATCTGCTCCTCTATAACCTGTAGATAGGACACTATATACAATCTGCTCCTCTATAACCTGTAGATAGGACACTATATACAATCTGCCCCTCTATAACCTGTAGATAGGACACTATATACAATCTGCCCCTTTATAACCTGTAGATAGGACACTATATACAATCTGCTTCTCTATAACCTGTAGATGGGACACTATATACAATCTGCTCCTCTATAACCTGTAGATAGGACACTGTATACAATCTGCTTCTCTATAACCTGTAGATGGGACACTATATACAATCTGCTCCTCTATAACCTGTAGATAGGACAATATATACAATCTGCTCCTCTATAACCTGTAGATAGGACACTATATACAATCTGCTCCTCTATAACCTGTAGATAGGACACTATATACAATCTGCTCCTCTATAACCTGTAGATAGGATACTATGTACAATCTGCTCCTCAATAACCTGTAGATAGGACACTATATACAATCTGCTCCTCTATAACCTGTAGATAGGACACTATAAACAATCTGCTCTATAACCTGTAGATAGGACACTATATACAATCTGCTCCTCTATAACCTGTAGATAGGACACTATATACAATCTGCTCCTCTATAACCTGTAGATAGGACACTATATACAATCTGCCCCTCTATAACCTGTAGATAGGACACTATATACAATCTGCTGTATAACCTGTAGATAGGACACTATATACATTCTGCTGTATAACCTGTAGATAGGACACTATATACAATCTGCTCCTCTATAACCTGTAGATAGGACACTATATACAATCTGCTCCTCTATAACCTGTAGATAGGACACTATATACAATCTGCTCTATAACCTGTAGATAGGACACTATATATACAATCTGCTCCTGTATAACCTGTAGATAGGACACTATATACAATCTGCTCCTGTATAACCTGTAGATAGGACACTATATTCAATCTGCTCCTCTATATCCTGTAGATAGGACACTATATACAATCTGCTCCTCTATAACCTGTAGATAGGACACTATATACAATCTGCTCCTCTATAACCTGTAGATAGGACACTATATACAATCTGCTCTATAACCTGTAGATAGGACACTATATACAATCTGCTCCTCTATAACCTGTAGATAGGACACTATATACAATCTGCTCTATAACCTGTAGATATGACACTATATACAATCTGCTCTATAACCTGTAGATAGGACACTATATACAATCTGCTGCTCTATAACCTGTAGATATGACACTATATACAATCTGCTCCTCTATAAACTGTAGATAGGACACTATATACAATCTGCTCTATAACCTGTAGATAGGACACTATATACAATCTGCTCCTCTATAACCTGTAGATAGGACACTATATACAATCTGCTGCTCTATATCCTGTAGATGGGACACTATATACAATCTGCTCCTCTATAACCTGTAGATAGGACACTATATACAATCTGCTCCTCTATAACCTGTAGATAGGACACTATGTACAATCTGCTCCTCTATAACCTGTAGATAGGACACTATATACAATCTGCTCCTCTATAACCTGTAGATAGGACACTATATACAATCTGCTCCTCTATAACCTGTAGATAGGACACTATATACAATCTGCCCCTCTATATCCTGTAGATAGGACACTATATACAATCTGCTCTATATCCTGTAGATAGGACACTATATACAATCTGCCGCTCTATAACCTGTAGATAGGACACTATATACAATCTGCTCTATAACCTGTAGATAGGACACTATATACAATCTGCTCCTCTATACCCTGTAGATAGGACACTATATACAATCTGCTCCTCTATAACCTGTAGATAGGACACTATATACAATCTGCTCCTCTATAACCTGTAGATAGGACACTATATACAATCTGCTCCTCTATAACCTGTAGATAGGACACTATATACAATCTGCTCCTCTATAACCTGTAGATAGGACACTATATACAATCTGCTCCTCTATAACCTGTAGATAGGACACTATATACAATCTGCTCCTCTATAACCTGTAGATAGGACACTATATACAATCTGCTGTATAACCTGTAGATAGGACACAATATACAATCTGCTCTATAACCTGTAGATAGGACACTATATACAATCTGCTCCTCTATAACCTGTAGATAGGACACTATATACAATCTGCTCCTCTATAACCTGTAGATAGGACACTATATACAATCTGCTCTATAACCTGCAGATAGGACACTATATATACAATCTGCTCCTTTATAACCTGTAGATAGGACACTATATATACAATCTGCTCCTCTATAACCTGTAGATAGGACACTATATACAATCTGCTGTATAACCTGTAGATAGGACACTATATACAATCTGCTCTATAACCTGTAGATAGGACACTATATACAATCTGCTCCTCTATAACCTGTAGATAAGACACTATATACAATCTGCTCTTTAACCTGCAGATAGGACACTATATATACAATCTGCTCCTGTATAACCTGTAGATAGGACACTATATACAATCTGCTCCTCTATAACCTGTAGATAGGACACTATATACAATCTGCTGCTCTATAACCTGTAGATAGGACACTATAAACAATCTGCTCCTCTATAACCTGTAGATAGGACACTATATACAATCTGCTGCTCTATAACCTGTAGATAGGACACTATATACAATCTGCTCCTCTATAACCTGTAGATAGGACACTATATACAATCTGCTGCTCTATAACCTGTAGATAGGACACTATATACAATCTGCTCTATATCCTTATATGGGACACTATATACAATCTGCTGCTCTATAACCTGTAGATAGGACACTATATACAATCTGCTCTATATCCTGTAGATGGGACACTATATACAATCTGCTCTATAACCTGTAGATAGGACACTATATACAATCTGCTCCTCTATAACCTGTAGATAGGACACTATATACAATCTGCTGCTCTATAACCTGTAGATAGGACACTATATACAATCTGCCCTATAACCTGTAGATAGGACACTATATACAATCTGCTCCTCTATAACCTGTAGATAGGACACTATATACAATCTGCTCCTCTATAACCTGTAGATAGGACACTATATACAATCTGCTCCTCTATAACCTGTAGATAGGACACCATATACAATCTGCTCCTCTATATCCTGTAGATAGGACACTATATACAATCTGCTCCTCTATAACCTGTAGATAGGACACTATATACAATCTGCCCTATAACCTGTAGATAGGACACTATATACAATCTGCTTCTCTATAACCTGTAGATGGGACACTATATACAATCTGCTGCTCTATAACCTGTAGATAGGACACTATATACAATCTGCTCCTCTATAACCTGTAGATAGGACACTATATACAATCTGCTCCTCTATAACCTGTAGATAGGACACTATATACAATCTGCTCCTCTATAACCTGTAGATAGGACACTATATACAATTTGCTCCTGTATAACCTGTAGATAGGACACTATATACAATCTGCTTCTCTATAACCTGTAGATGGGACACTATATACAATCTGCTCCTCTATAACCTGTAGATAGGACACTATATACAATCTGCTCCTCTATAACCTGTAGATAGGACACTATATACAATCTGCCCCTCTATAACCTGTAGATAGGACACTATATACAATCTGCTGTATAACCTGTAGATAGGACACTATATACAATCTGCTGTATAACCTGTAGATAGGACATTATATACAATCTGCTCCTCTATAACCTGTAGATAGGACACTATATACAATCTGCTGCATAACCTGTAGATAGGACACTATATACAATCTTCTGCTCTATAACCTGTAGATAGGACACTATATACAATCTGCTCTATAACCTGTAGATAGGACACTATATACAATCTGCTGCTCTATAACCTGTAGATAGGACACTATATACAATCTGCCCCTCTATAACCTGTAGATAGAACACTATATACAATCTCCTCTATAACCTGTAGATAGGACACTATATACAATCTGCTCTATAACCTGTAGATAGGACACTATATACAATCTGCCCTATAACCTGTAGATAGGACACTATATACAATCTGCTGCTCTATAACCTGTAGATAGGACACTATATACAATCTGCTCCTCTATAACCTGTAGATAGGACACTATATACAATCTGCTCCTCTATAACCTGTAGATAGGACACTATACACAATCTGCTCCTGTATAACCTGTAGATAGGACAGTATATACAATCTGCTCTATAACCTGTAGATAGGACACTATATACAATCTGCTCCTCTATAACCTGTAGATAGGACACTATATACAATCTGCTCCTCTATAACCTGTAGATAGGACACTATATACAATCTGCTCTATAACCTGTAGATAGGACACTATATACAATCTGCTCTATAACCTGTAGATAGGACACTATATACAATCTGCTCTATAACCTGTAGATAGGACACTATATACAATCTGCTCTATAACCTGTAGATAGGACACTATATACAATCTGCTCTATAACCTGTAGATAGGACACTATATACAATCTGCTCCTCTATAACCTGTAGATAGGACACTATATACAATCTGCTCCTCTATAACCTGTAGATAGGACACTATATACAATCTGCTGCTCTATAACCTGTAGATAGGACACTATATACAATCTGCCCTATAACCTGTAGATAGGACACTATATACAATCTGCTCCTCTATAACCTGTACATAGGACACTATATACAATCTGCTCCTCTATAACCTGTAGATAGGACACTATATACAATATGCTCCTCTATAACCTGTAGATAGGACACTGTATACAATCTGCTCCTCTATAACCTGTAGATAGGACACTATATACAATCTGCTTCTCTATAACCTGTAGATGGGACACTATATACAATCTGCTCCTCTATAACCTGTAGATAGGACACTATATACAATCTGCTTCTCTATAACCTGTAGATGGGACACTATATACAATCTGCTCCTCTATAACCTGTAGATAGGACAATATATACAATCTGCTCCTCTATAACCTGTAGATAGGACACTATATACAATCTGCTCCTCTATAACCTGTAGATAGGACACTATATACAATCTGCTCCTCTATAACCTGTAGATAGGACACTATATACAATCTGCTCCTCAATAACCTGTAGATAGGACACTATATACAATCTGCTCCTCTATAACCTGTAGATAGGACACTATAAACAATCTGCTCTATAACCTGTAGATAGGACACTATATACAATCTGCTCCACTATAACCTGTAGATAGGACACTATATACAATCTGCTCCTCTATAACCTGTAGATAGGACACTATATACAATCTGCCCCTCTATAACCTGTAGATAGGACACTATATACAATCTGCTGTATAACCTGTAGATAGGACACTATATACAATCTGCTGTATAACCTGTAGATAGGACACTATATACAATCTGCTCCTCTATAACCTGTAGATAGGACACTATATACAATCTGCTCCTCTATAACCTGTAGATAGGACACTATATACAATCTGCTCTATAACCTGTAGATAGGACACTATATATACAATCTGCTCCTGTATAACCTGTAGATAGGACACTATATACAATCTGCTCCTGTATAACCTGTAGATAGGACACTATATACAATCTGCTCCTCTATATCCTGTAGATAGGACACTATATACAATCAGCTCCTCTATAACCTGTAGATAGGACACTATATACAATCTGCTCCTCTATAACCTGTAGATAGGACACTATATACAATCTGCTCTATAACCTGTAGATAGGACACTATATACAATCTGCTCCTCTATAACCTGTAGATAGGACACTATATACAATCTGCTCTTTAACCTGTAGATAGGACACTATATACAATCTGCTCTATAACCTGTAGATAGGACACTATATACAATCTGCTGCTCTATAACCTGTAGATATGACACTATATACAATCTGCTCCTCTATAAACTGTAGATAGGACACTATATACAATCTTCTCTATATCCTGTAGATAGGACACTATATACAATCTGCTGCTCTATATCCTGTAGATGGGACACTATATACAATCTGCTCCTCTATAACCTGTAGATAGGACACTATATACAATCTGCTCCTCTATAACCTGTAGATAGGACACTATATACAATCTGCTCCTCTATAACCTGTAGATAGGACACTATATACAATCTGCTGCTCTATAACCTGTAGATAGGACACTATATACAATCTGCTCCTCTATAACCTGTAGATAGGACATTATATACAATCTGCTCCTCTATAACCTGTAGATAGGACACTATATACAATCTGCTCCTCTATAACCTGTAGATATGACAATATATACAATCTGCTCCTCTATAACCTGTAGATAGGACACTATATACAATCTGCCCCTCTATATCCTGTAGATAGGACACTATATACAATCTGCTCTATATCCTGTAGATAGGACACTATATACAATCTGCCGCTCTATAACCTGTAGATAGGACACTATATACAATCTGCTCCTCTATAACCTGTAGATAGGACACTATATACAATCTGCTCCTCTATAACCTGTAGATAGGACACTATATACAATCTGCTCCTCTATAACCTGTAGATAGGACACTATATACAATCTGCTCCTCTATATTCTGTAGATAGGACACTATATACAATCTGCTGTATAACCTGTAGATAGGACACAATATACAATCTGCTCTATAACCTGTAGATAGGACACTATATACAATCTGCTCCTCTATAACCTGTAGATAGGACACTGTATACAATCTGCTCCTCTATAACCTGTAGATAGGACACTATATACAATCTGCTTCTCTATAACCTGTAGATGGGACACTATATACAATCTGCTCCTCTATAACCTGTAGATAGGACACTATATACAATCTGCTTCTCTATAACCTGTAGATGGGACACTATATACAATCTGCTCCTCTATAACCTGTAGATAGGACAATATATACAATCTGCTCCTCTATAACCTGTAGATAGGACACTATATACAATCTGCTCCTCTATAACCTGTAGATAGGACACTATATACAATCTGCTCCTCTATAACCTGTAGATAGGACACTATATACAATCTGCTCCTCAATAACCTGTAGATAGGACACTATATACAATCTGCTGTATAACCTGTAGATAGGACACTATATACAATCTGCTCCTCTATAACCTGTAGATAGGACACTATATACAATCTGCTCCTCTATAACCTGTAGATAGGACACTATATACAATCTGCTCTATAACCTGTAGATAGGACACTATATATACAATCTGCTCCTGTATAACCTGTAGATAGGACACTATATACAATCTGCTCCTGTATAACCTGTAGATAGGACACTATATACAATCAGCTCCTCTATAACCTGTAGATAGGACACTATATACAATCTGCTCCTCTATAACCTGTAGATAGGACACTATATACAATCTGCTCTATAACCTGTAGATAGGACACTATATACAATCTGCTCCTCTATAACCTGTAGATAGGACACTATATACAATCTGCTCTATAACCTGTAGATAGGACACTATATACAATCTGCTCTATAACCTGTAGATAGGACACTATATACAATCTGCTGCTCTATAACCTGTAGATATGACACTATATACAATCTGCTCCTCTATAAACTGTAGATAGGACACTATATACAATCTGCTCTATAACCTGTAGATAGGACACTATATACAATCTTCTCTATATCCTGTAGATAGGACACTATATACAATCTGCTGCTCTATATCCTGTAGATGGGACACTATATACAATCTGCTCCTCTATAACCTGTAGATAGGACACTATATACAATCTGCTCCTCTATAACCTGTAGATAGGACACTATATACAATCTGCTCCTCTATAACCTGTAGATAGGACACTATATACAATCTGCTGCTCTATAACCTGTAGATAGGACACTATATACAATCTGCTCCTCTATAACCTGTAGATAGGACATTATATACAATCTGCTCCTCTATAACCTGTAGATAGGACACTATATACAATCTGCTCCTCTATAACCTGTAGATATGACAATATATACAATCTGCTCCTCTATAACCTGTAGATAGGACACTATATACAATCTGCCCCTCTATATCCTGTAGATAGGACACTATATACAATCTGCTCTATATCCTGTAGATAGGACACTATATACAATCTGCCGCTCTATAACCTGTAGATAGGACACTATATACAATCTGCTCCTCTATAACCTGTAGATAGGACACTATATACAATCTGCTCCTCTATAACCTGTAGATAGGACACTATATACAATCTGCTCCTCTATAACCTGTAGATAGGACACTATATACAATCTGCTCCTCTATATTCTGTAGATAGGACACTATATACAATCTGCTGTATAACCTGTAGATAGGACACAATATACAATCTGCTCTATAACCTGTAGATAGGACACTATATACAATCTGCTCCTCTATAACCTGTAGATAGGACACTGTATACAATCTGCTCCTCTATAACCTGTAGATAGGACACTATATACAATCTGCTTCTCTATAACCTGTAGATGGGACACTATATACAATCTGCTCCTCTATAACCTGTAGATAGGACACTATATACAATCTGCTTCTCTATAACCTGTAGATGGGACACTATATACAATCTGCTCCTCTATAACCTGTAGATAGGACAATATATACAATCTGCTCCTCTATAACCTGTAGATAGGACACTATATACAATCTGCTCCTCTATAACCTGTAGATAGGACACTATATACAATCTGCTCCTCTATAACCTGTAGATAGGACACTATATACAATCTGCTCCTCAATAACCTGTAGATAGGACACTATATACAATCTGCTCCTTTATAACCTGTAGATAGGACACTATAAACAATCTGCTCTATAACCTGTAGATAGGACACTATATACAATCTGCTCCACTATAACCTGTAGATAGGACACTATATACAATCTGCTCCTCTATAACCTGTAGATAGGACACTATATACAATCTGCCCCTCTATAACCTGTAGATAGGACACTATATACAATCTGCTGTATAACCTGTAGATAGGACACTATATACAATCTGCTGTATAACCTGTAGATAGGACACTATATACAATCTGCTCCTCTATAACCTGTAGATAGGACACTATATACAATCTGCTCCTCTATAACCTGTAGATAGGACACTATATACAATCTTCTCTATAACCTGTAGATAGGACACTATATATACAATCTGCTCCTGTATAACCTGTAGATAGGACACTATATACAATCTGCTCCTCTATAACCTGTAGATGGGACACTATATACAATCTGCTCCTGTATAACCTGTAGATAGGACACTATATACAATCTGCTCCTCTATATCCTGTAGATAGGACACTATATACAATCTGCTCCTCTATAACCTGTAGATAGGACACTATATACAATCTGCTCTATAACCTGTAGATAGGACACTATATACAATCTGCTCCTCTATAACCTGTAGATAGGACACTATATACAATCTGCTCTATAACCTGTAGATAGGACACTATATACAATCTGCTCCTCTATAACCTGTAGATAGGACACTATATACAATCTGCTCCTCTATAACCTGTAGATAGGACACTATATACAATCTGCTGCTCTATAACCTGTAGATAGGACACTATATACAATCTGCTCCTCTATAACCTGTAGATAGGACATTATATACAATCTGCTCCTCTATAACCTGTAGATAGGACACTATATACAATCTGCTCCTCTATAACCTGTAGATATGACACTATATACAATCTGCTCCTCTATAACCTGTAGATAGGACACTATATACAATCTGCCCCTCTATATCCTGTAGATAGGACACTATATACAATCTGCTCTATATCCTGTAGATAGGACACTATATACAATCTGCCGCTCTATAACCTGTAGATAGGACACTATATACAATCTGCTCCTCTATAACCTGTAGATAGGACACTATATACAATCTGCTCCTCTATAACCTGTAGATAGGACACTATATACAATCTGCTCCTCTATAACCTGTAGATAGGACACTATATACAATCTGCTCCTCTATATTCTGTAGATAGGACACTATATACAATCTACTCTATAATCTGTAGATAGGACACAATATACAATCTGCTCTATAACCTGTAGATAGGACACTATATACAATCTGCTCCTCTATAACCTGTAGATAGGACACTATATATACAATCTGCTCCTCTATAACCTGTAGATAGGACACTATATACAATCTGCTGTATAACCTGTAGATAGGACACTATATACAATCTGCTCTATAACCTGAAGATAGGACACTATATACAATCTGCTCCTCTATAACCTGTAGATAAGACACTATATACAATCTGCTCTTTAACCTGCAGATAGGACACTATATATACAATCTGCTCCTGTATAACCTGTAGATAGGACACTATATACAATCTGCTCCTCTATAACCTGTAGATAGGACACTATATACAATCTGCTGCTCTATAACCTGTAGATAGGACACTATATACAATCTGCTCCTCTATAACCTGTAGATAGGACACTATATACAATCTGCTGCTCTATAACCTGTAGATAGGACACTATATACAATCTGCTCTATATCCTGTAGATGGGACACTATATACAATCTGCTGCTCTATAACCTGTAGATAGGACACTATATACAATCTGCCCTATAACCTGTAGATAGGACACTATATACAATCTGCTCCTCTATAACCTGTAGATAGGACACTATATACAATCTGCTCCTCTATAACCTGTAGATAGGACACTATATACAATCTGCTCCTCTATAACCTGTAGAAAGGACACTATATACAATCTGCTCCTCTATATCCTGTAGATAGGACACTATATACAATCTGCCCTATAACCTGTAGATAGGACACTATATACAATCTGCTCCTCTATAACCTGTAGATAGGACACTATATACAATCTGCTCCTCTATAACCTGTAGATAGGACACTATATACAATCTGCTCCTCTATAACCTGTAGATAGGACACTATATACAATCTGCTCCTCTATAACCTGTAGATAGGACACTATATACAATCTGCCCCTCTATAACCTGTAGATAGGACACTATATACAATCTGCTCCTCTATAGCCTGTAGATAGGAAACTATATACAATCTGCTCCTCTATAACCTGTAGATAGGACACTATATACAATCTGCTGTATAACCTGTAGATAGGACACTATATACAATCTGCTGTATAACCTGTAGATAGGACACTATATACAATCTGCTCCTCTATAACCTGTAGATAGGACACTATATACAATCTGCTCTATAACCTGTAGATAGGACACTATATATACAATCTGCTCCTGTATAACCTGTAGATAGGACACTATATACAATCTGCTCCTGTATAACCTGTAGATAGGACACTATATACAATCTGCTCCTCTATAACCTGTAGATAGGACACTATATACAATCTGCTCTATAACCTGTAGATAGGACACTATATACAATCTGCTGCTCTATAACCTGTAGATAGGACACTATATACAATCTGCCCCTCTATAACCTGTAGATAGGACACTATATACAATCTCCTCTATAACCTGTAGATAGGACACTATATACAATCTGCTCTATAACCTGTAGATAGGACACTATATACAATCTGCTGCTCTATAACCTGTAGATATGACACTATATACAATCTGCTCCTCTATAACCTGTAGATAGGACACTATATACAATCTCCTCTATAACCTGTAGATAGGACACTATATACAATCTGCTCTATAACCTGTAGATAGGACACTATATACAATCTGCTCCTCTATAACCTGTAGATAGGACACTATATACAATCTGCTCCTCTATATCCTGTAGATAGGACACTATATACAATCTGCCCTATAACCTGTAGATAGGACACTATATACAATCTGCTCCTCTATAACCTGTAGATAGGACACTATATACAATCTGCTCCTGTATAACCTGTAGATAGGACACTATATACAATCTGCTCCTCTATAACCTGTAGATAGGACACTATATACAATCTGCTCCTCTATATCCTGTAGATAGGACACTATATACAATCTGCTCCTCTATAACCTGTAGATAGGACACTATATACAATCTGCTTCTCTATAACCTGTAGATGGGACACTATATACAATCTGCTCCTCTATAACCTGTAGATAGGACACTATATACAATCTGCTCCTCTATAACCTGTAGATAGGACACTATATACAATCTGCTCCTATATAACCTGTAGATAGGACACTATATACAATCTGCTTCTCTATAACCTGTAGATGGGACACTATATACAATCTGCTCCTCTATAACCTGTAGATAGGACACTATATACAATCTGCTCCTCTATAACCTGTAGATAGGACACTATATACAATCTGCTCCTCTATAACCTGTAGATAGGACACTATATACAATCTGCCCCTCTATAACCTGTAGATAGGACACTATATACAATCTGCTCCTCTATAACCTGTAGATAGGACACTATATACAATCTGCTGTATAACCTGTAGATAGGACACTATATACAATCTGCTGTATAACCTGTAGATAGGACACTATATACAATCTGCTCCTCTATAACCTGTAGATAGGACACTATATACAATCTGCTCTATAACCTGTAGATAGGACACTATATATACAATCTGCTCCTGTATAACCTGTAGATAGGACACTATATACAATCTGCTCCTGTATAACCTGTAGATAGGACACTATATACAATCTGCTCCTCTATATCCTGTAGATAGGACACTATATACAATCTGCTGCTCTATAACCTGTAGATAGGACACTATATACAATCTGCTCCTCTATAACCTGTAGATAGGACACTATATACAATCTTCTGCTCTATAACCTGTAGATAGGACACTATATACAATCTGCTCTATAACCTGTAGATAGGACACTATATACAATCTGCTGCTCTATAACCTGTAGATAGGACACTATATACAATCTGCCCCTCTATAACCTGTAGATAGGACACTATATACAATCTCCTCTATAACCTGTAGATAGGACACTATATACAATCTGCTCTATAACCTGTAGATAGGACACTATATACAATCTGCTGCTCTATAACCTGTAGATATGACACTATATACAATCTGCTCCTCTATAACCTGTAGATAGGACACTATATACAATCTGCTCTATATCCTGTAGATAGGACACTATATACAATCTGCTCCTCTATAACCTGTAGATAGGACACTATATACAATCTGCTCTATAACCTGTAGATAGGACACTATATACAATCTGCTGCTCTATAACCTGTAGATATGACACTATATACAATCTGCTCCTCTATAACCTGTAGATAGGACACTATATACAATCTGCTCTATATCCTGTAGATAGGACACTATATACAATCTGCTCCTCTATAACCTGTAGATAGGACACTATATACAATCTGCTCTATATCCTGTAGATAGGACACTATATACAATCTGCTCTATAACCTGTAGATAGGACACTATATACAATCTGCTCTATATCCTGTAGATAGGACACTATATACAATCTGCTGCTCTATATCCTGTAGATGGGACACTATATACAATCTGCTCCTCTATATCCTGTAGATAGGACACTATATACAATCTGCTCCTCTATAACCTGTAGATAGGACACTATATACAATCTGCTCCTCTATATCCTGTAGATAGGACACTATATACAATCTGCTCTATATCCTGTAGATAGGACACTATATACAATCTGCCGCTCTATAACCTGTAGATAGGACACTATATACAATCTGCTCCTCTATAACCTGTAGATAGGACACTATATACAATCTGCTCCTCTATAACCTGTAGATAGGACACTATATACAATCTGCTCCTCTATAACCTGTAGATAGGACACTATATACAATCTGCTCCTCTATATCCTGTAGATAGGACACTATATACAATCTGCTCTATATCCTGTAAATAGGACACTATATACAATCTGCCGCTCTATAACCTGTAGATAGGACACTATATACAATCTGCCCCTCTATAACCTGTAGATAGGACACTATATACAATCTGCTCTATAACCTGTAGATAGGACACTATATACAATCTGCTCCTCTATAACCTGTAGATAGGACACTATATACAATCTGCTCCTCTATAACCTGTAGATAGGACACTATATACAATCTGCTCTATAACCTGTAGATAGGACACTATATACAATCTGCTGCTCTATAACCTGTAGATAGGACACTATATATAATCTACTCCTCTATATCCTGTAGATAGGACACTATATACAATCTGCTCCTCTATAACCTGTAGATAGGACACTATATACAATCTGCTCCTCTATAACCTGTAGATAGGACACTATATACAATCTGCTCCTCTATAACCTGTAGATAGGACACTATATACAATCTGCTCCTCTATAACCTGTAGATAAGACACTATATACAATCTGCTCTATAACCTGCAGATAGGACACTATATACAATCTGCTCCTCTATAACCTGTAGATAAGACACTATATACAATCTGCTCTATAACCTGTAGATAGGACACTATATACAATCTGCTCCTCTATAACCTGTAGATAGGACACTATATACAATCTGCTCCTCTATAACCTGTAGATAAGACACTATATACAATCTGCTCTATAACCTGCAGATAGGACACTATATATACAATCTGCTCCTGTATAACCTGTAGATAGGACACTATATATACAATCTGCTCCTCTATAACCTGTAGATAGGACACTATATATACAATCTGCTCCTGTATAACCTGTAGATAGGACACTATATACAATCTGCCCTATAACCTGTAGATAGGACACTATATACAATCTGCTCCTCTATAACCTGTAGATAGGACACTATATACAATCTGCTCCTCTATAACCTGTAGATAGGACACTATATACAATCTGCTCCTCTATAACCTGTAGATAGGACACTATATACAATCTGCTCCTCTATATCCTGTAGATAGGACACTATATACAATCTGCTCCTCTATAACCTGTAGATAGGACACTATATACAATCTGCCCTATAACCTGTAGATAGGACACTATATACAATCTGCTTCTCTATAACCTGTAGATGGGACACTATATACAATCTGCTCCTCTATAACCTGTAGATAGGACACTATATACAATCTGCTCCTCTATAACCTGTAGATAGGACACTATATACAATCTGCTCCTGTATAACTTGTAGATAGGACACTATATACAATCTGCTTCTCTATAACCTGTAGATGGGACACTATATACAATCTGCTCCTCTATAACCTGTAGATAGGACACTATATACAATCTGCTCCTCTATAACCTGTAGATAGGACACTATATACAATCTGCTCCTCTATAACCTGTAGATAGGACACTATATACAATCTGCCCCTCTATAACCTGTAGATAGGACACTATATACAATCTGCTCCTCTATAACCTGTAGATAGGACACTATATACAATCTGCTCCTCTATAACCTGTAGATAGGACACTATATACAATCTGCTCCTCTATAACCTGTAGATAGGACACTATATACAATCTGCTCCTCTATAACCTGTAGATAGGACACTATATACAATCTGCTCCTCTACAACCTGTAGATAGGACACTATATACAATCTGCTCTATAACCTGTAGATAGGACACTATATATACAATCTGCTCCTGTATAACCTGTAGATAGGACACTATATACAATCTGCTCCTGTATAACCTGTAGATAGGACACTATATACAATCTGCTCCTCTATATCCTGTAGATAGGACACTATATACAATCTGCTGCTCTATAACCTGTAGATAGGACACTATATACAATCTGCTCCTCTATAACCTGTAGATAGGACACTATATACAATCTTCTGCTCTATAACCTGTAGATAGGACACTATATACAATCTGCTCTATAACCTGTAGATAGGACACTATATACAATCTGCTGCTCTATAACCTGTAGATAGGACACTATATACAATCTGCCCCTCTATAACCTGTAGATAGGACACTATATACAATCTCCTCTATAACCTGTAGATAGGACACTATATACAATCTGCTCTATAACCTGTAGATAGGACACTATATACAATCTGCTGCTCTATAACCTGTAGATATGACACTATATACAATCTGCTCCTCTATAACCTGTAGATAGGACACTATATACAATCTGCTCTATATCCTGTAGGTAGGACACTATATACAATCTGCTCCTCTATAACCTGTAGATAGGACACTATATACAATCTGCTCTATAACCTGTAGATAGGACACTATATACAATCTGCTGCTCTATAACCTGTAGCTATGACACTATATACAATCTGCTCCTCTATAACCTGTAGATAGGACACTATATACAATCTGCTCTATATCCTGTAGATAGGACACTATATACAATCTGCTCCTCTATAACCTGTAGATAGGACACTATATACAATCTGCTCTATATCCTGTAGATAGGACACTATATACAATCTGCTCTATAACCTGTAGATAGGACACTATATACAATCTGCTCTATATCCTGTAGATAGGACACTATATACAATCTGCTCTATAACCTGTAGATAGGACACTATATACAATCTGCTGCTCTATAACCTGTAGATAGGACACTATATATAATCTACTCCTCTATATCCTGTAGATAGGACACTATATACAATCTGCTCCTCTATAACCTGTAGATAGGACACTATATACAATCTGCTCCTCTATAACCTGTAGATAGGACACTATATACAATCTGCTCCTCTATAACCTGTAGATAGGACACTATATACAATCTGCTCCTCTATAACCTGTAGATAAGACACTATATACAATCTGCTCTATAACCTGCAGATAGGACACTATATACAATCTGCTCCTCTATAACCTGTAGATAAGACACTATATACAATCTGCTCTATAACCTGTAGATAGGACACTATATACAATCTGCTCCTCTATAACCTGTAGATAGGACACTATATACAATCTGCTCCTCTATAACCTGTAGATAAGACACTATATACAATCTGCTCTATAACCTGCAGATAGGACACTATATATACAATCTGCTCCTGTATAACCTGTAGATAGGACACTATATATACAATCTGCTCCTCTATAACCTGTAGATAGGACACTATATATACAATCTGCTCCTGTATAACCTGTAGATAGGACACTATATACAATCTGCCCTATAACCTGTAGATAGGACACTATATACAATCTGCTCCTCTATAACCTGTAGATAGGACACTATATACAATCTGCTCCTCTATAACCTGTAGATAGGACACTATATACAATCTGCTCCTCTATAACCTGTAGATAGGACACTATATACAATCTGCTCCTCTATATCCTGTAGATAGGACACTATATACAATCTGCTCCTCTATAACCTGTAGATAGGACACTATATACAATCTGCCCTATAACCTGTAGATAGGACACTATATACAATCTGCTTCTCTATAACCTGTAGATGGGACACTATATACAATCTGCTCCTCTATAACCTGTAGATAGGACACTATATACAATCTGCTCCTCTATAACCTGTAGATAGGACACTATATACAATCTGCTCCTGTATAACTTGTAGATAGGACACTATATACAATCTGCTTCTCTATAACCTGTAGATGGGACACTATATACAATCTGCTCCTCTATAACCTGTAGATAGGACACTATATACAATCTGCTCCTCTATAACCTGTAGATAGGACACTATATACAATCTGCTCCTCTATAACCTGTAGATAGGACACTATATACAATCTGCCCCTCTATAACCTGTAGATAGGACACTATATACAATCTGCTCCTCTATAACCTGTAGATAGGACACTATATACAATCTGCTCCTCTATAACCTGTAGATAGGACACTATATACAATCTGCTCCTCTATAACCTGTAGATAGGACACTATATACAATCTGCTCCTCTATAACCTGTAGATAGGACACTATATACAATCTGCTCCTCTACAACCTGTAGATAGGACACTATATACAATCTGCTCTATAACCTGTAGATAGGACACTATATATACAATCTGCTCCTGTATAACCTGTAGATAGGACACTATATACAATCTGCTCCTGTATAACCTGTAGATAGGACACTATATACAATCTGCTCCTCTATATCCTGTAGATAGGACACTATATACAATCTGCTGCTCTATTACCTGTAGATAGGACACTATATACAATCTGCTCCTCTATAACCTGTAGATAGGACACTATATACAATCTTCTGCTCTATAACCTGTAGATAGGACACTATATACAATCTGCTCTATAACCTGTAGATAGGACACTATATACAATCTGCTGCTCTATAACCTGTAGATAGGACACTATATACAATCTGCCCCTCTATAACCTGTAGATAGGACACTATATACAATCTCCTCTATAACCTGTAGATAGGACACTATATACAATCTGCTCTATAACCTGTAGATAGGACACTATATACAATCTGCTGCTCTATAACCTGTAGATATGACACTATATACAATCTGCTCCTCTATAACCTGTAGATAGGACACTATATACAATCTGCTCTATATCCTGTAGGTAGGACACTATATACAATCTGCTCCTCTATAACCTGTAGATAGGACACTATATACAATCTGCTCTATAACCTGTAGATAGGACACTATATACAATCTGCTGCTCTATAACCTGTAGCTATGACACTATATACAATCTGCTCCTCTATAACCTGTAGATAGGACACTATATACAATCTGCTCTATATCCTGTAGATAGGACACTATATACAATCTGCTCCTCTATAACCTGTAGATAGGACACTATATACAATCTGCTCTATATCCTGTAGATAGGACACTATATACAATCTGCTCTATAACCTGTAGATAGGACACTATATACAATCTGCTCTATATCCTGTAGATAGGACACTATATACAATCTGCTGCTCTATATCCTGTAGATGGGACACTATATACAATCTGCTCCTCTATATCCTGTAGATAGGACACTATATACAATCTGCTCTATATCCTGTAGATAGGACACTATATACAATCTGCCGCTCTATAACCTGTAGATAGGACACTATATACAATCTGCTCCTCTATAACCTGTAGATAGGACACTATATACAATCTGCTCCTCTAAAACCTGTAGATAGGACACTATATACAATCTGCTCCTCTATAACCTGTAGATAGGACACTATATACAATCTGCTCTATATCCTGTAAATAGGACACTATATACAATCTGCCCCTCTATAACCTGTAGATAGGACACTATATACAATCTGCTCTATAACCTGTAGATAGGACACTATATACAATCTGCTCCTCTATAACCTGTAGATAGGACACTATATACAATCTGCTCCTCTATAACCTGTAGATAGGACACTATATACAATCTGCTCTATAACCTGTAGATAGGACACTATATACAATCTGCTGCTCTATAACCTGTAGATATGACACTATATACAATCTGCTCCTCTATAACCTGTAGATAGGACACTATATACAATCTCCTCTATAACCTGTAGATAGGACACTATATACAATCTGCTCTATAACCTGTAGATAGGACACTATATACAATCTGCTCCTCTATAACCTGTAGATAGGACACTATATACAATCTGCTCCTCTATATCCTGTAGATAGGACACTATATACAATCTGCCCTATAACCTGTAGATAGGACACTATATACAATCTGCTCCTCTATAACCTGTAGATAGGACACTATATACAATCTGCTCCTGTATAACCTGTAGATAGGACACTATATACAATCTGCTCCTCTATAACCTGTAGATAGGACACTATATACAATCTGCTCCTCTATATCCTGTAGATAGGACACTATATACAATCTGCTCCTCTATAACCTGTAGATAGGACACTATATACAATCTGCTTCTCTATAACCTGTAGATGGGACACTATATACAATCTGCTCCTCTATAACCTGTAGATAGGACACTATATACAATCTGCTCCTCTATAACCTGTAGATAGGACACTATATACAATCTGCTCCTATATAACCTGTAGATAGGACACTATATACAATCTGCTTCTCTATAACCTGTAGATGGGACACTATATACAATCTGCTCCTCTATAACCTGTAGATAGGACACTATATACAATCTGCTCCTCTATAACCTGTAGATAGGACACTATATACAATCTGCTCCTCTATAACCTGTAGATAGGACACTATATACAATCTGCCCCTCTATAACCTGTAGATAGGACACTATATACAATCTGCTCCTCTATAACCTGTAGATAGGACACTATATACAATCTGCTGTATAACCTGTAGATAGGACACTATATACAATCTGCTGTATAACCTGTAGATAGGACACTATATACAATCTGCTCCTCTATAACCTGTAGATAGGACACTATATACAATCTGCTCTATAACCTGTAGATAGGACACTATATATACAATCTGCTCCTGTATAACCTGTAGATAGGACACTATATACAATCTGCTCCTGTATAACCTGTAGATAGGACACTATATACAATCTGCTCCTCTATATCCTGTAGATAGGACACTATATACAATCTGCTGCTCTATAACCTGTAGATAGGACACTATATACAATCTGCTCCTCTATAACCTGTAGATAGGACACTATATACAATCTTCTGCTCTATAACCTGTAGATAGGACACTATATACAATCTGCTCTATAACCTGTAGATAGGACACTATATACAATCTGCTGCTCTATAACCTGTAGATAGGACACTATATACAATCTGCCCCTCTATAACCTGTAGATAGGACACTATATACAATCTCCTCTATAACCTGTAGATAGGACACTATATACAATCTGCTCTATAACCTGTAGATAGGACACTATATACAATCTGCTGCTCTATAACCTGTAGATATGACACTATATACAATCTGCTCCTCTATAACCTGTAGATAGGACACTATATACAATCTGCTCTATATCCTGTAGATAGGACACTATATACAATCTGCTCCTCTATAACCTGTAGATAGGACACTATATACAATCTGCTCTATAACCTGTAGATAGGACACTATATACAATCTGCTGCTCTATAACCTGTAGATATGACACTATATACAATCTGCTCCTCTATAACCTGTAGATAGGACACTATATACAATCTGCTCTATATCCTGTAGATAGGACACTATATACAATCTGCTCCTCTATAACCTGTAGATAGGACACTATATACAATCTGCTCTATATCCTGTAGATAGGACACTATATACAATCTGCTCTATAACCTGTAGATAGGACACTATATACAATCTGCTCTATATCCTGTAGATAGGACACTATATACAATCTGCTGCTCTATATCCTGTAGATGGGACACTATATACAATCTGCTCCTCTATATCCTGTAGATAGGACACTATATACAATCTGCTCCTCTATAACCTGTAGATAGGACACTATATACAATCTGCTCCTCTATATCCTGTAGATAGGACACTATATACAATCTGCTCTATATCCTGTAGATAGGACACTATATACAATCTGCCGCTCTATAACCTGTAGATAGGACACTATATACAATCTGCTCCTCTATAACCTGTAGATAGGACACTATATACAATCTGCTCCTCTATAACCTGTAGATAGGACACTATATACAATCTGCTCCTCTATAACCTGTAGATAGGACACTATATACAATCTGCTCCTCTATATCCTGTAGATAGGACACTATATACAATCTGCTCTATATCCTGTAAATAGGACACTATATACAATCTGCCGCTCTATAACCTGTAGATAGGACACTATATACAATCTGCCCCTCTATAACCTGTAGATAGGACACTATATACAATCTGCTCTATAACCTGTAGATAGGACACTATATACAATCTGCTCCTCTATAACCTGTAGATAGGACACTATATACAATCTGCTCCTCTATAACCTGTAGATAGGACACTATATACAATCTGCTCTATAACCTGTAGATAGGACACTATATACAATCTGCTGCTCTATAACCTGTAGATAGGACACTATATATAATCTACTCCTCTATATCCTGTAGATAGGACACTATATACAATCTGCTCCTCTATAACCTGTAGATAGGACACTATATACAATCTGCTCCTCTATAACCTGTAGATAGGACACTATATACAATCTGCTCCTCTATAACCTGTAGATAGGACACTATATACAATCTGCTCCTCTATAACCTGTAGATAAGACACTATATACAATCTGCTCTATAACCTGCAGATAGGACACTATATACAATCTGCTCCTCTATAACCTGTAGATAAGACACTATATACAATCTGCTCTATAACCTGTAGATAGGACACTATATACAATCTGCTCCTCTATAACCTGTAGATAGGACACTATATACAATCTGCTCCTCTATAACCTGTAGATAAGACACTATATACAATCTGCTCTATAACCTGCAGATAGGACACTATATATACAATCTGCTCCTGTATAACCTGTAGATAGGACACTATATATACAATCTGCTCCTCTATAACCTGTAGATAGGACACTATATATACAATCTGCTCCTGTATAACCTGTAGATAGGACACTATATACAATCTGCCCCTATAACCTGTAGATAGGACACTATATACAATCTGCTCCTCTATAACCTGTAGATAGGACACTATATACAATCTGCTCCTCTATAACCTGTAGATAGGACACTATATACAATCTGCTCCTCTATAACCTGTAGATAGGACACTATATACAATCTGCTCCTCTATATCCTGTAGATAGGACACTATATACAATCTGCTCCTCTATAACCTGTAGATAGGACACTATATACAATCTGCCCTATAACCTGTAGATAGGACACTATATACAATCTGCTTCTCTATAACCTGTAGATGGGACACTATATACAATCTGCTCCTCTATAACCTGTAGATAGGACACTATATACAATCTGCTCCTCTATAACCTGTAGATAGGACACTATATACAATCTGCTCCTGTATAACTTGTAGATAGGACACTATATACAATCTGCTTCTCTATAACCTGTAGATGGGACACTATATACAATCTGCTCCTCTATAACCTGTAGATAGGACACTATATACAATCTGCTCCTCTATAACCTGTAGATAGGACACTATATACAATCTGCTCCTCTATAACCTGTAGATAGGACACTATATACAATCTGCCCCTCTATAACCTGTAGATAGGACACTATATACAATCTGCTCCTCTATAACCTGTAGATAGGACACTATATACAATCTGCTCCTCTATAACCTGTAGATAGGACACTATATACAATCTGCTCCTCTATAACCTGTAGATAGGACACTATATACAATCTGCTCCTCTATAACCTGTAGATAGGACACTATATACAATCTGCTCCTCTACAACCTGTAGATAGGACACTATATACAATCTGCTCTATAACCTGTAGATAGGACACTATATATACAATCTGCTCCTGTATAACCTGTAGATAGGACACTATATACAATCTGCTCCTGTATAACCTGTAGATAGGACACTATATACAATCTGCTCCTCTATATCCTGTAGATAGGACACTATATACAATCTGCTGCTCTATAACCTGTAGATAGGACACTATATACAATCTGCTCCTCTATAACCTGTAGATAGGACACTATATACAATCTTCTGCTCTATAACCTGTAGATAGGACACTATATACAATCTGCTCTATAACCTGTAGATAGGACACTATATACAATCTGCTGCTCTATAACCTGTAGATAGGACACTATATACAATCTGCCCCTCTATAACCTGTAGATAGGACACTATATACAATCTCCTCTATAACCTGTAGATAGGACACTATATACAATCTGCTCTATAACCTGTAGATAGGACACTATATACAATCTGCTGCTCTATAACCTGTAGATATGACACTATATACAATCTGCTCCTCTATAACCTGTAGATAGGACACTATATACAATCTGCTCTATATCCTGTAGGTAGGACACTATATACAATCTGCTCCTCTATAACCTGTAGATAGGACACTATATACAATCTGCTCTATAACCTGTAGATAGGACACTATATACAATCTGCTGCTCTATAACCTGTAGCTATGACACTATATACAATCTGCTCCTCTATAACCTGTAGATAGGACACTATATACAATCTGCTCTATATCCTGTAGATAGGACACTATATACAATCTGCTCCTCTATAACCTGTAGATAGGACACTATATACAATCTGCTCTATATCCTGTAGATAGGACACTATATACAATCTGCTCTATAACCTGTAGATAGGACACTATATACAATCTGCTCTATATCCTGTAGATAGGACACTATATACAATCTGCTCTATAACCTGTAGATAGGACACTATATACAATCTGCTGCTCTATAACCTGTAGATAGGACACTATATATAATCTACTCCTCTATATCCTGTAGATAGGACACTATATACAATCTGCTCCTCTATAACCTGTAGATAGGACACTATATACAATCTGCTCCTCTATAACCTGTAGATAGGACACTATATACAATCTGCTCCTCTATAACCTGTAGATAGGACACTATATACAATCTGCTCCTCTATAACCTGTAGATAAGACACTATATACAATCTGCTCTATAACCTGCAGATAGGACACTATATACAATCTGCTCCTCTATAACCTGTAGATAAGACACTATATACAATCTGCTCTATAACCTGTAGATAGGACACTATATACAATCTGCTCCTCTATAACCTGTAGATAGGACACTATATACAATCTGCTCCTCTATAACCTGTAGATAAGGACACTATATACAATCTGCTCTATAACCTGCAGATAGGACACTATATATACAATCTGCTCCTGTATAACCTGTAGATAGGACACTATATATACAATCTGCTCCTCTATAACCTGTAGATAGGACACTATATATACAATCTGCTCCTGTATAACCTGTAGATAGGACACTATATACAATCTGCCCTATAACCTGTAGATAGGACACTATATACAATCTGCTCCTCTATAACCTGTAGATAGGACACTATATACAATCTGCTCCTCTATAACCTGTAGATAGGACACTATATACAATCTGCTCCTCTATAACCTGTAGATAGGACACTATATACAATCTGCTCCTCTATATCCTGTAGATAGGACACTATATACAATCTGCTCCTCTATAACCTGTAGATAGGACACTATATACAATCTGCCCTATAACCTGTAGATAGGACACTATATACAATCTGCTTCTCTATAACCTGTAGATGGGACACTATATACAATCTGCTCCTCTATAACCTGTAGATAGGACACTATATACAATCTGCTCCTCTATAACCTGTAGATAGGACACTATATACAATCTGCTCCTGTATAACTTGTAGATAGGACACTATATACAATCTGCTTCTCTATAACCTGTAGATGGGACACTATATACAATCTGCTCCTCTATAACCTGTAGATAGGACACTATATACAATCTGCTCCTCTATAACCTGTAGATAGGACACTATATACAATCTGCTCCTCTATAACCTGTAGATAGGACACTATATACAATCTGCCCCTCTATAACCTGTAGATAGGACACTATATACAATCTGCTCCTCTATAACCTGTAGATAGGACACTATATACAATCTGCTCCTCTATAACCTGTAGATAGGACACTATATACAATCTGCTCCTCTATAACCTGTAGATAGGACACTATATACAATCTGCTCCTCTATAACCTGTAGATAGGACACTATATACAATCTGCTCCTCTACAACCTGTAGATAGGACACTATATACAATCTGCTCTATAACCTGTAGATAGGACACTATATATACAATCTGCTCCTGTATAACCTGTAGATAGGACACTATATACAATCTGCTCCTGTATAACCTGTAGATAGGACACTATATACAATCTGCTCCTCTATATCCTGTAGATAGGACACTATATACAATCTGCTGCTCTATAACCTGTAGATAGGACACTATATACAATCTGCTCCTCTATAACCTGTAGATAGGACACTATATACAATCTTCTGCTCTATAACCTGTAGATAGGACACTATATACAATCTGCTCTATAACCTGTAGATAGGACACTATATACAATCTGCTGCTCTATAACCTGTAGATAGGACACTATATACAATCTGCCCCTCTATAACCTGTAGATAGGACACTATATACAATCTCCTCTATAACCTGTAGATAGGACACTATATACAATCTGCTCTATAACCTGTAGATAGGACACTATATACAATCTGCTGCTCTATAACCTGTAGATATGACACTATATACAATCTGCTCCTCTATAACCTGTAGATAGGACACTATATACAATCTGCTCTATATCCTGTAGGTAGGACACTATATACAATCTGCTCCTCTATAACCTGTAGATAGGACACTATATACAATCTGCTCTATAACCTGTAGATAGGACACTATATACAATCTGCTGCTCTATAACCTGTAGCTATGACACTATATACAATCTGCTCCTCTATAACCTGTAGATAGGACACTATATACAATCTGCTCTATATCCTGTAGATAGGACACTATATACAATCTGCTCCTCTATAACCTGTAGATAGGACACTATATACAATCTGCTCTATATCCTGTAGATAGGACACTATATACAATCTGCTCTATAACCTGTAGATAGGACACTATATACAATCTGCTCTATATCCTGTAGATAGGACACTATATACAATCTGCTGCTCTATATCCTGTAGATGGGACACTATATACAATCTGCTCCTCTATATCCTGTAGATAGGACACTATATACAATCTGCTCTATATCCTGTAGATAGGACACTATATACAATCTGCCGCTCTATAACCTGTAGATAGGACACTATATACAATCTGCTCCTCTATAACCTGTAGATAGGACACTATATACAATCTGCTCCTCTAAAACCTGTAGATAGGACACTATATACAATCTGCTCCTCTATAACCTGTAGATAGGACACTATATACAATCTGCTCTATATCCTGTAAATAGGACACTATATACAATCTGCCCCTCTATAACCTGTAGATAGGACACTATATACAATCTGCTCTATAACCTGTAGATAGGACACTATATACAATCTGCTCCTCTATAACCTGTAGATAGGACACTATATACAATCTGCTCCTCTATAACCTGTAGATAGGACACTATATACAATCTGCTCCTCTATAACCTGTAGATAGGACACTATATACAATCTGCTCCTCTATAACCTGTAGATAGGACACTATATACAATCTGCTGTATAACCTGTAGATAGGACACTATATACAATCTGCTGTATAACCTGTAGATAGGACACTATATACAATCTGCTCCTCTATAACCTGTAGATAGGACACTATATACAATCTGCTCTATAACCTGTAGATAGGACACTATATATACAATCTGCTCCTGTATAACCTGTAGATAGGACACTATATACAATCTGCTCCTGTATAACCTGTAGATAGGACACTATATACAATCTGCTCCTCTATATCCTGTAGATAGGACACTATATACAATCTGCTGCTCTATAACCTGTAGATAGGACACTATATACAATCTGCTCCTCTATAACCTGTAGATAGGACACTATATACAATCTGCTCCTCTATATCCTGTAGATAGGACACTATATACAATCTGCTGCTCTATAACCTGTAGATAGGACACTATATACAATCTTCTGCTCTATAACCTGTAGATAGGACACTATATACAATCTGCTCTATAACCTGTAGATAGGACACTATATACAATCTTCTGCTCTATAACCTGTAGATAGGACACTATATACAATCTGCTTCTCTATAACCTGTAGATGGGACACTATATACAATCTGCTCCTCTATAACCTGTAGATAGGACAATATATACAATCTGCTCCTCTATAACCTGTAGATAGGACACTATATACAATCTGCTCCTCTATAACCTGTAGATAGGACACTATATACAATCTGCTCCTCTATAACCTGTAGATAGGACACTATATACAATCTGCTCCTCAATAACCTGTAGATAGGACACTATATACAATCTGCTCCTCTATAACCTGTAGATAGGACACTATAAACAATCTGCTCTATAACCTGTAGATAGGACACTATATACAATCTGCTCCACTATAACCTGTAGATAGGACACTATATACAATCTGCTCCTCTATAACCTGTAGATAGGACACTATATACAATCTGCTCTATAACCTGTAGATAGGACACTATATATACAATCTGCTCCTGTATAACCTGTAGATAGGACACTATATACAATCTGCTCCTGTATAACCTGTAGATAGGACACTATATACAATCTGCTCCTCTATATCCTGTAGATAGGACACTATATACAATCAGCTCCTCTATAACCTGTAGATAGGACACTATATACAATCTGCTCCTCTATAACCTTTAGATAGGACACTATATACAATCTGCTCTATAACCTGTAGATAGGACACTATATACAATCTGCTCCTCTATAACCTGTAGATAGGACACTATATACAATCTGCTCTATAACCTGTAGATAGGACACTATATACAATCTGCTCTATAACCTGTAGATAGGACACTATATACAATCTGCTGCTCTATAACCTGTAGATATGACACTATATACAATCTGCTCCTCTATAAACTGTAGATAGGACACTATATACAATCTGCTCTATAACCTGTAGATAGGACACTATATACAATCTTCTCTATATCCTGTAGATAGGACACTATATACAATCTGCTGCTCTATATCCTGTAGATGGGACACTATATACAATCTGCTCCTCTATAACCTGTAGATAGGACACTATATACAATCTGCTCCTCTATAACCTGTAGATAGGACACTATATACAATCTGCTCCTCTATAACCTGTAGATAGGACACTATATACAATCTGCTGCTCTATAACCTGTAGATAGGACACTATATACAATCTGCTCCTCTATAACCTGTAGATAGGACATTATATACAATCTGCTCCTCTATAACCTGTAGATAGGACACTATATACAATCTGCTCTATAACCTGTAGATAGGACACTATATATACAATCTGCTCCTGTATAACCTGTAGATAGGACACTATATACAATCTGCTCCTGTATAACCTGTAGATAGGACACTATATACAATCTGCTCCTCTATATCCTGTAGATAGGACACTATATACAATCTGCTGCTCTATAACCTGTAGATAGGACACTATATACAATCTGCTCCTCTATAACCTGTAGATAGGACACTATATACAATCTTCTGCTCTATAACCTGTAGATAGGACACTATATACAATCTGCTCTATAACCTGTAGATAGGACACTATATACAATCTGCTGCTCTATAACCTGTAGATAGGACACTATATACAATCTGCCCCTCTATAACCTGTAGATAGGACACTATATACAATCTCCTCTATAACCTGTAGATAGGACACTATATACAATCTGATCTATAACCTGTAGATAGGACACTATATACAATCTGCTGCTCTATAACCTGTAGATATGACACTATATACAATCTGCTCCTCTATAACCTGTAGATAGGACACTATATACAATCTGCTCTATATCCTGTAGATAGGACACTATATACAATCTGCTCCTCTATAACCTGTAGATAGGACACTATATACAATCTGCTCTATAACCTGTAGATAGGACACTATATACAATCTGCTGCTCTATAACCTGTAGCTATGACACTATATACAATCTGCTCCTCTATAACCTGTAGATAGGACACTATATACAATCTGCTCTATATCCTGTAGATAGGACACTATATACAATCTGCTCCTCTATAACCTGTAGATAGGACACTATATACAATCTGCTCTATATCCTGTAGATAGGACACTATATACAATCTGCTCTATAACCTGTAGATAGGACACTATATACAATCTGCTCTATATCCTGTAGATAGGACACTATATACAATCTGCTGCTCTATATCCTGTAGATGGGACACTATATACAATCTGCTCCTCTATATCCTGTAGATAGGACACTATATACAATCTGCTCTATATCCTGTAGATAGGACACTATATACAATCTGCCGCTCTATAACCTGTAGATAGGACACTATATACAATCTGCTCCTCTATAACCTGTAGATAGGACACTATATACAATCTGCTCCTCTATAACCTGTAGATAGGACACTATATACAATCTGCTCCTCTAAAACCTGTAGATAGGACACTATATACAATCTGCTCCTCTATAACCTGTAGATAGGACACTATATACAATCTGCTCTATATCCTGTAAATAGGACACTATATACAATCTGCCCTCTATAACCTGTAGATAGGACACTATATACAATCTGCTCTATAACCTGTAGATAGGACACTATATACAATCTGCTCCTCTATAACCTGTAGATAGGACACTATATACAATCTGCTCCTCTATAACCTGTAGATAGGACACTATATACAATCTGCTCCTCTATAACCTGTAGATAGGACACTATATACAATCTGCTCCTCTATAACCTTGTAGATAGGACACTATATACAATCTGCTGTATAACCTGTAGATAGGACACTATATACAATCTGCTGTATAACCTGTAGATAGGACACTATATACAATCTGCTCCTCTATAACCTGTAGATAGGACACTATATACAATCTGCTCTATAACCTGTAGATAGGACACTATATACAATCTGCTCCTGTATAACCTGTAGATAGGACACTATATACAATCTGCTCCTGTATAACCTGTAGATAGGACACTATATACAATCTGCTCCTCTATATCCTGTAGATAGGACACTATATACAATCTGCTGCTCTATAACCTGTAGATAGGACACTATATACAATCTGCTCCTCTATAACCTGTAGATAGGACACTATATACAATCTGCTGCCTCTATAACCTGTAGATAGGACACTATATACAATCTTCTGCTCTATAACCTGTAGATAGGACACTATATACAATCTGCTCTATAACCTGTAGATAGGACACTATATACAATCTTCTGCTCTATAACCTGTAGATAGGACACTATATACAATCTGCTTCTCTATAACCTGTAGATGGGACACTATATACAATCTGCTCCTCTATAACCTGTAGATAGGACACTATATACAATCTGCTCCTCTATAACCTGTAGATAGGACACTATATACAATCTGCTCCTCTATAACCTGTAGATAGGACACTATATACAATCTGCTCCTCTATAACCTGTAGATAGGGACACTATATACAATCTGCTCCTCAATAACCTGTAGATAGGACACTATATACAATCTGCTCCTCTATAACCTGTAGATAGGACACTATAAACAATCTGCTCTATAACCTGTAGATAGGACACTATATACAATCTGCTCCACTATAACCTGTAGATAGGACACTATATACAATCTGCTCCTCTATAACCTGTAGATAGGACACTATATACAATCTGCCCTCTATAACCTGTAGATAGGACACTATATACAATCTGCTGTATAACCTGTAGATAGGACACTATATACAATCTGCTGTATAACCTGTAGATAGGACACTATATACAATCTGCTCCTCTATAACCTGTAGATAGGACACTATATACAATCTGCTCCTCTATAACCTGTAGATAGGACACTATATACAATCTGCTCCTCTATAACCTGTAGATAGGACACTATATACAATCTGCTCTATAACCTGTAGATAGGACACTATATATACAATCTGCTCCTGTATAACCTGTAGATAGGACACTATATACAATCTGCTCCTGTATAACCTGTAGATAGGACACTATATACAATCTGCTCCTCTATATCCTGTAGATAGGACACTATATACAATCAGCTCCTCTATAACCTGTAGATAGGACACTATATACAATCTGCTCCTCTATAACCTGTAGATAGGACACTATATACAATCTGCTCTATAACCTGTAGATAGGACACTATATACAATCTGCTCCTCTATAACCTGTAGATAGGACACTATATACAATCTGCTCTATAACCTGTAGATAGGACACTATATACAATCTGCTCTATAACCTGTAGATAGGACACTATATACAATCTGCTGCTCTATAACCTGTAGATATGACACTATATACAATCTGCTCCTCTATAAACTGTAGATAGGACACTATATACAATCTGCTCTATAACCTGTAGATAGGACACTATATACAATCTTCTCTATATCCTGTAGATAGGACACTATATACAATCTGCTGCTCTATATCCTGTAGATGGGACACTATATACAATCTGCTCCTCTATAACCTGTAGATAGGACACTATATACAATCTGCTCCTCTATAACCTGTAGATAGGACACTATATACAATCTGCTCCTCTATAACCTGTAGATAGGACACTATATACAATCTGCTCCTCTATAACCTGTAGATAGGACACTATATACAATCTGCTCCTCTATATCTGTAGATAGGACACTATATACAATCTGCTGTATAACCTGTAGATAGGACACAATATACAATCTGCTCTATAACCTGTAGATAGGACACTATATACAATCTGCTCCTCTATAACCTGTAGATAGGACACTATATACAATCTGCTCCTCTATAACCTGTAGATAGGACACTGTATACAATCTGCTCCTCTATAACCTGTAGATAGGACACTATATACAATCTGCTTCTCTATAACCTGTAGATAGGGACACTATATACAATCTGCTCCTCTATAACCTGTAGATAGGACACTATATACAATCTGCTTCTCTATAACCTGTAGATGGGACACTATATACAATCTGCTCCTCTATAACCTGTAGATAGGACAATATATACAATCTGCTCCTCTATAACCTGTAGATAGGACACTATATACAATCTGCTCCTCTATAACCTGTAGATAGGACACTATATACAATCTGCTCCTCTATAACCTGTAGATAGGACACTATATACAATCTGCTCCTCAATAACCTGTAGATAGGACACTATATACAATCTGCTCCTCTATAACCTGTAGATAGGACACTATAAACAATCTGCTCTATAACCTGTAGATAGGACACTATATACAATCTGCTCCACTATAACCTGTAGATAGGACACTATATACAATCTGCTCCTCTATAACCTGTAGATAGGACACTATATACAATCTGCCCCTCTATAACCTGTAGATAGGACACTATATACAATCTGCTGTATAACCTGTAGATAGGACACTATATACAATCTGCTGTATAACCTGTAGATAGGACACTATATACAATCTGCTCCTCTATAACCTGTAGATAGGACACTATATACAATCTGCTCCTCTATAACCTGTAGATAGGACACTATATACAATCTGCTCTATAACCTGTAGATAGGACACTATATATACAATCTGCTCCTGTATAACCTGTAGATAGGACACTATATACAATCTGCTCCTGTATAACCTGTAGATAGGACACTATATACAATCTGCTCCTCTATATCCTGTAGATAGGACACTATATACAATCAGCTCCTCTATAACCTGTAGATAGGACACTATATACAATCTGCTCCTCTATAACCTGTAGATAGGACACTATATACAATCTGCTCTATAACCTGTAGATAGGACACTATATACAATCTGCTCCTCTATAACCTGTAGATAGGACACTATATACAATCTGCTCAATAACCTGTAGATAGGACACTATATACAATCTGCTCTATAACCTGTAGATAGGACACTATATACAATCTGCTCCTCTATAACCTGTAGATAGGACACTATATACAATCTGCTGCTCTATAACCTGTAGATATGACACTATATACAATCTGCTCCTCTATAACCTGTAGATAGGACACTATATACAATCTGCTCCTCTATAACCTGTAGATAGGACACTATATACAATCTGCTCCTCTATAACCTGTAGATAGGACACTATAAACAATCTGCTCTATAACCTGTAGATAGGACACTATATACAATCTGCTCCACTATAACCTGTAGATAGGACACTATATACAATCTGCTCCTCTATAACCTGTAGATAGGACACTATATACAATCTGCTGTATAACCTGTAGATAGGACACTATATACAATCTGCTGTATAACCTGTAGATAGGACACTATATACAATCTGCTCCTCTATAACCTGTAGATAGGACACTATATACAATCTGCTCCTCTATAACCTGTAGATAGGACACTATATACAATCTGCTCTATAACCTGTAGATAGGACACTATATATACAATCTGCTCCTGTATAACCTGTAGATAGGACACTATATACAATCTGCTCCTGTATAACCTGTAGATAGGACACTATATACAATCTGCTCCTCTATATCCTGTAGATAGGACACTATATACAATCAGCTCCTCTATAACCTGTAGATAGGACACTATATACAATCTGCTCCTCTATAACCTGTAGATAGGACACTATATACAATCTGCTCTATAACCTGTAGATAGGACACTATATACAATCTGCTCCTCTATAACCTGTAGATAGGACACTATATACAATCTGCTCAATAACCTGTAGATAGGACACTATATACAATCTGCTCTATAACCTGTAGATAGGACACTATATACAATCTGCTCCTCTATAACCTGTAGATAGGACACTATATACAATCTGCTGCTCTATAACCTGTAGATATGACACTATATACAATCTGCTCCTCTATAACCTGTAGATAGGACACTATATACAATCTGCTCCTCTATAACCTGTAGATAGGACACTATATACAATCTGCTCCTCTATATCCTGTAGATAGGACACTATATACAATCTGCTCCTCTATAACCTGTAGATAGGACACTATATACAATCTGCCCTATAACCTGTAGATAGGACACTATATACAATCTGCTTCTCTATAACCTGTAGATGGGACACTATATACAATCTGCTCCTCTATAACCTGTAGATAGGACACTATATACAATCTGCTCCTCTATAACCTGTAGATAGGACACTATATACAATCTGCTCCTGTATAACTTGTAGATAGGACACTATATACAATCTGCTTCTCTATAACCTGTAGATGGGACACTATATACAATCTGCTCCTCTATAACCTGTAGATAGGACACTATATACAATCTGCTCCTCTATAACCTGTAGATAGGACACTATATACAATCTGCTCCTCTATAACCTGTAGATAGGACACTATATACAATCTGCCCCTCTATAACCTGTAGATAGGACACTATATACAATCTGCTCCTCTATAACCTGTAGATAGGACACTATATACAATCTGCTCCTCTATAACCTGTAGATAGGACACTATATACAATCTGCTCCTCTATAACCTGTAGATAGGACACTATATACAATCTGCTCCTCTATAACCTGTAGATAGGACACTATATACAATCTGCTCCTCTATAACCTGTAGATAGGACACTATATACAATCTGCTCTATAACCTGTAGATAGGACACTATATATACAATCTGCTCCTGTATAACCTGTAGATAGGACACTATATACAATCTGCTTCTGTATAACCTGTAGATAGGACACTATATACAATCTGCTCCTCTATATCCTGTAGATAGGACACTATATACAATCTGCTGCTCTATAACCTGTAGATAGGACACTATATACAATCTGCTCCTCTATAACCTGTAGATAGGACACTATATACAATCTTCTGCTCTATAACCTGTAGATAGGACACTATATACAATCTGCTCTATAACCTGTAAATAGGACACTATATACAATCTGCTGCTCTATAACCTGTAGATAGGACACTATATACAATCTGCCCCTCTATAACCTGTAGATAGGACACTATATACAATCTCCTCTATAACCTGTAGATAGGACACTATATACAATCTGCTCTATAACCTGTAGATAGGACACTATATACAATCTGCTGCTCTATAACCTGTAGATATGACACTATATACAATCTGCTCCTCTATAACCTGTAGATAGGACACTATATACAATCTGCTCTATATCCTGTAGATAGGACACTATATACAATCTGCTCCTCTATAACCTGTAGATAGGACACTATATACAATCTGCTCTATAACCTGTAGATAGGACACTATATACAATCTGCTGCTCTATAACCTGTAGCTATGACACTATATACAATCTGCTCCTCTATAACCTGTAGATAGGACACTATATACAATCTGCTCTATATCCTGTAGATAGGACACTATATACAATCTGCTCCTCTATAACCTGTAGATAGGACACTATATACAATCTGCTCTATATCCTGTAGATAGGACACTATATACAATCTGCTCTATAACCTGTAGATAGGACACTATATACAATCTGCTCTATATCCTGTAGATAGGACACTATATACAATCTGCTGCTCTATATCCTGTAGATGGGACACTATATACAATCTGCTCCTCTATATCCTGTAGATAGGACACTATATACAATCTGCTCTATATCCTGTAGATAGGACACTATATACAATCTGCCGCTCTATAACCTGTAGATAGGACACTATATACAATCTGCTCCTCTATAACCTGTAGATAGGACACTATATACAATCTGCTCCTCTAAAACCTGTAGATAGGACACTATATACAATCTGCTCCTCTATAACCTGTAGATAGGACACTATATACAATCTGCTCTATATCCTGTAAATAGGACACTATATACAATCTGCCCCTCTATAACCTGTAGATAGGACACTATATACAATCTGCTCTATAACCTGTAGATAGGACACTATATACAATCTGCTCCTCTATAACCTGTAGATAGGACACTATATACAATCTGCTCCTCTATAACCTGTAGATAGGACACTATATACAATCTGCTCCTCTATAACCTGTAGATAGGACACTATATACAATCTGCTCCTCTATAACCTGTAGATAGGACACTATATACAATCTGCTGTATAACCTGTAGATAGGACACTATATACAATCTGCTGTATAACCTGTAGATAGGACACTATATACAATCTGCTCCTCTATAACCTGTAGATAGGACACTATATACAATCTGCTCTATAACCTGTAGATAGGACACTATATATACAATCTGCTCCTGTATAACCTGTAGATAGGACACTATATACAATCTGCTCCTGTATAACCTGTAGATAGGACACTATATACAATCTGCTCCTCTATATCCTGTAGATAGGACACTATATACAATCTGCTGCTCTATAACCTGTAGATAGGACACTATATACAATCTGCTCCTCTATAACCTGTAGATAGGACACTATATACAATCTGCTCCTCTATATCCTGTAGATAGGACACTATATACAATCTTCTGCTCTATAACCTGTAGATAGGACACTATATACAATCTGCTCTATAACCTGTAGATAGGACACTATATACAATCTTCTGCTCTATAACCTGTAGATAGGACACTATATACAATCTGCTGCTCTATAACCTGTAGATAGGACACTATATACAATCTTCTGCTCTATAACCTGTAGATAGGACACTATATACAATCTGCTCTATAACCTGTAGATAGGACACTATATACAATCTTCTGCTCTATAACCTGTAGATAGGACACTATATACAATCTGCTTCTCTATAACCTGTAGATGGGACACTATATACAATCTGCTCCTCTATAACCTGTAGATAGGACACTATATACAATCTGCTCTATAACCTGTAGATAGGACACTATATACAATCTGCTCCTCTATAACCTGTAGATAGGACACTATATACAATCTGCTCTATAACCTGTAGATAGGACACTATATACAATCTGCTGCTCTATAACCTGTAGATATGACACTATATACAATCTGCTCCTCTATAAACTGTAGATAGGACACTATATACAATCTGCTCTATAACCTGTAGATAGGACACTATATACAATCTTCTCTATATCCTGTAGATAGGACACTATATACAATCTGCTTCTCTATATCCTGTAGATGGGACACTATATACAATCTGCTCCTCTATAACCTGTAGATAGGACACTATATACAATCTGCTCCTCTATAACCTGTAGATAGGACACTATATACAATCTGCTCCTCTATAACCTGTAGATAGGACACTATATACAATCTGCTGCTCTATAACCTGTAGATAGGACACTATATACAATCTGCTCCTCTATAACCTGTAGATAGGACACTATATACAATCTGCTCTATATCCTGTAGATAGGACACTATATACAATCTGCTCTATAACCTGTAGATAGGACACTATATACAATCTGCTGCTCTATATCCTGTAGATGGGACACTATATACAATCTGCTCCTCTATAACCTGTAGATAGGACACTATATACAATCTGCTCTATATCCTGTAGATAGGACACTATATACAATCTGCTCTATATCCTGTAGATAGGACACTATATACAATCTGCTGCTCTATATCCTGTAGATGGGACACTATATACAATCTGCTCCTCTATATCCTGTAGATAGGACACTATATACAATCTGCTCTATATCCTGTAGATAGGACACTATATACAATCTGCCGCTCTATAACCTGTAGATAGGACACTATATACAATCTGCTCCTCTATAACCTGTAGATAGGACACTATATACAATCTGCTCCTCTAAAACCTGTAGATAGGACACTATATACAATCTGCTCCTCTATAACCTGTAGATAGGACACTATATACAATCTGCTCTATATCCTGTAAATAGGACACTATATACAATCTGCCCCTCTATAACCTGTAGATAGGACACTATATACAATCTGCTCTATAACCTGTAGATAGGACACTATATACAATCTGCTCCTCTATAACCTGTAGATAGGACACTATATACAATCTGCTCCTCTATAACCTGTAGATAGGACACTATATACAATCTGCTCCTCTATAACCTGTAGATAGGACACTATATACAATCTGCTCCTCTATAACCTGTAGATAGGACACTATATACAATCTGCTGTATAACCTGTAGATAGGACACTATATACAATCTGCTGTATAACCTGTAGATAGGACACTATATACAATCTGCTCCTCTATAACCTGTAGATAGGACACTATATACAATCTGCTCTATAACCTGTAGATAGGACACTATATATACAATCTGCTCCTGTATAACCTGTAGATAGGACACTATATACAATCTGCTCCTGTATAACCTGTAGATAGGACACTATATACAATCTGCTCCTCTATATCCTGTAGATAGGACACTATATACAATCTGCTGCTCTATAACCTGTAGATAGGACACTATATACAATCTGCTCCTCTATAACCTGTAGATAGGACACTATATACAATCTGCTCCTCTATATCCTGTAGATAGGACACTATATACAATCTGTTGCTCTATAACCTGTAGATAGGACACTATATACAATCTTCTGCTCTATAACCTGTAGATAGGACACTATATACAATCTGCTCTATAACCTGTAGATAGGACACTATATACAATCTTCTGCTCTATAACCTGTAGATAGGACACTATATACAATCTGCTTCTCTATAACCTGTAGATGGGACACTATATACAATCTGCTCCTCTATAACCTGTAGATAGGACAATATATACAATCTGCTCCTCTATAACCTGTAGATAGGACACTATATACAATCTGCTCCTCTATAACCTGTAGATAGGACACTATATACAATCTGCTCCTCTATAACCTGTAGATAGGACACTATATACAATCTGCTCCTCAATAACCTGTAGATAGGACACTATATACAATCTGCTCCTCTATAACCTGTAGATAGGACACTATAAACAATCTGCTCTATAACCTGTAGATAGGACACTATATACAATCTGCTCCACTATAACCTGTAGATAGGACACTATATACAATCTGCTCCTCTATAACCTGTAGATAGGACACTATATACAATCTGCCCCTCTATAACCTGTAGATAGGACACTATATACAATCTGCTGTATAACCTGTAGATAGGACACTATATACAATCTGCTGTATAACCTGTAGATAGGACACTATATACAATCTGCTCCTCTATAACCTGTAGATAGGACACTATATACAATCTGCTCCTCTATAACCTGTAGATAGGACACTATATACAATCTGCTCCTCTATAACCTATAGATAGGACACTATATACAATCTGCTCTATAACCTGTAGATAGGACACTATATATACAATCTGCTCCTGTATAACCTGTAGATAGGACACTATATACAATCTGCTCCTGTATAACCTGTAGATAGGACACTATATACAATCTGCTCCTCTATATCCTGTAGATAGGACACTATATACAATCAGCTCCTCTATAACCTGTAGATAGGACACTATATACAATCTGCTCCTCTATAACCTTTAGATAGGACACTATATACAATCTGCTCTATAACCTGTAGATAGGACACTATATACAATCTGCTCCTCTATAACCTGTAGATAGGACACTATATACAATCTGCTCTATAACCTGTAGATAGGACACTATATACAATCTGCTCTATAACCTGTAGATAGGACACTATATACAATCTGCTGCTCTATAACCTGTAGATATGACACTATATACAATCTGCTCCTCTATAAACTGTAGATAGGACACTATATACAATCTGCTCTATAACCTGTAGATAGGACACTATATACAATCTTCTCTATATCCTGTAGATAGGACACTATATACAATCTGCTGCTCTATATCCTGTAGATGGGACACTATATACAATCTGCTCCTCTATAACCTGTAGATAGGACACTATATACAATCTACTCCTCTATAACCTGTAGATAGGACACTATATACAATCTGCTCCTCTATAACCTGTAGATAGGACACTATATACAATCTGCTGCTCTATAACCTGTAGATAGGACACTATATACAATCTGCTCCTCTATAACCTGTAGATAGGACATTATATACAATCTGCTCCTCTATAACCTGTAGATAGGACACTATATACAATCTGCTCCTCTATAACCTGTAGATATGACACTATATACAATCTGCTCCTCTATAACCTGTAGATAGGACACTATATACAATCTGCCCCTCTATATCCTGTAGATAGGACACTATATACAATCTGCTCTATATCCTGTAGATAGGACACTATATACAATCTGCCGCTCTATAACCTGTAGATAGGACACTATATACAATCTGCTCCTCTATAACCTGTAGATAGGACACTATATACAATCTGCTCCTCTATAACCTGTAGATAGGACACTATATACAATCTGCTCCTCTATAACCTGTAGATAGGACACTATATACAATCTGCTCCTCTATATTCTGTAGATAGGACACTATATACAATCTGCTGTATAACCTGTAGATAGGACACAATATACAATCTGCTCTATAACCTGTAGATAGGACACTATATACAATCTGCTCCTCTATAACCTGTAGATAGGACACTATATATACAATCTGCTCCTCTATAACCTGTAGATAGGACACTGTATACAATCTGCTCCTCTATAACCTGTAGATAGGACACTATATACAATCTGCTTCTCTATAACCTGTAGATGGGACACTATATACAATCTGCTCCTCTATAACCTGTAGATAGGACACTATATACAATCTGCTTCTCTATAACCTGTAGATGGGACACTATATACAATCTGCTCCTCTATAACCTGTAGATAGGACAATATATACAATCTGCTCCTCTATAACCTGTAGATAGGACACTATATACAATCTGCTCCTCTATAAACTGTAGATAGGACACTATATACAATCTGCTCCTCTATAACCTGTAGATAGGACACTATATACAATCTGCTCCTCAATAACCTGTAGATAGGACACTATATACAATCTGCTCCTCTATAACCTGTAGATAGGACACTATAAACAATCTGCTCTATAACCTGTAGATAGGACACTATATACAATCTGCTCCACTATAACCTGTAGATAGGACACTATATACAATCTGCTCCTCTATAACCTGTAGATAGGACACTATATACAATCTGCCCCTCTATAACCTGTAGATAGGACACTATATACAATCTGCTGTATAACCTGTAGATAGGACACTATATACAATCTGCTGTATAACCTGTAGATAGGACACTATATACAATCTGCTCCTCTATAACCTGTAGATAGGACACTATATACAATCTGCTCCTCTATAACCTGTAGATAGGACACTATATACAATCTGCTCTATAACCTGTAGATAGGACACTATATATACAATCTGCTCCTGTATAACCTGTAGATAGGACACTATATACAATCTGCTCCTGTATAACCTGTAGATAGGACACTATATACAATCTGCTCCTCTATATCCTGTAGATAGGACACTATATACAATCAGCTCCTCTATAACCTGTAGATAGGACACTATATACAATCTGCTCCTCTATAACCTGTAGATAGGACACTATATACAATCTGCTCTATAACCTGTAGATAGGACACTATATACAATCTGCTCCTCTATAACCTGTAGATAGGACACTATATACAATCTGCTCAATAACCTGTAGATAGGACACTATATACAATCTGCTCTATAACCTGTAGATAGGACACTATATACAATCTGCTCCTCTATAACCTGTAGATAGGACACTATATACAATCTGCTGCTCTATAACCTGTAGATATGACACTATATACAATCTGCTCCTCTATAAACTGTAGATAGGACACTATATACAATCTGCTCTATAACCTGTAGATAGGACACTATATACAATCTTCTCTATATCCTGTAGATAGGACACTATATACAATCTGCTGCTCTATATCCTGTAGATGGGACACTATATACAATCTGCTCCTCTATAACCTGTAGATAGGACACTATATACAATCTGCTCCTCTATAACCTGTAGATAGGACACTATATACAATCTGCTCCTCTATAACCTGTAGATAGGACACTATATACAATCTGCTGCTCTATAACCTGTAGATAGGACACTATATACAATCTGCTCCTCTATAACCTGTAGATAGGACATTATATACAATCTGCTCCTCTATAACCTGTAGATAGGACACTATATACAATCTGCACCTCTATAACCTGTAGATATGACACTATATACAATCTGCTCCTCTATAACCTGTAGATAGGACATTATATACAATCTGCCCCTCTATATCCTGTAGATAGGACACTATATACAATCTGCTCTATATCCTGTAGATAGGACACTATATACAATCTGCCGCTCTATAACCTGTAGATAGGACACTATATACAATCTGCTCCTCTATAACCTGTAGATAGGACACTATATACAATCTGCTCCTCTATAACCTGTAGATAGGACACTATATACAATCTGCTCCTCTATAACCTGTAGATAGGACACTATATACAATCTGCTCCTCTATATTCTGTAGATAGGACACTATATACAATCTGCTGTATAACCTGTAGATAGGACACAATATACAATCTGCTCTATAACCTGTAGATAGGACACTATATACAATCTGCTCCTCTATAACCTGTAGATAGGACACTATATATACAATCTGCTCCTCTATAACCTGTAGATAGGACACTATATACAATCTGCTGTATAACCTGTAGATAGGACACTATATACAATCTGCTCTATAACCTGTAGATAGGACACTATATACAATCTGCTCCTCTATAACCTGTAGATAAGACACTATATACAATCTGCTCTTTAACCTGCAGATAGGACACTATATATACAATCTGCTCCTGTATAACCTGTAGATAGGACACTATATACAATCTGCTCCTCTATAACCTGTAGATAGGACACTATATACAATCTGCTGCTCTATAACCTGTAGATAGGACACTATATACAATCTGCTCCTCTATAACCTGTAGATAGGACACTATATACAATCTGCTGCTCTATAACCTGTAGATAGGACACTATATACAATCTGCTCCTCTATAACCTGTAGATAGGACACTATATACAATCTGCTGCTCTATAACCTGTAGATAGGACACTATATACAATCTGCTCTATATCCTGTAGATGGGACACTATATACAATCTGCTGCTCTATAACCTGTAGATAGGACACTATATACAATCTGCCCTATAACCTGTAGATAGGACACTATATACAATCTGCTCCTCTATAACCTGTAGATAGGACACTATATACAATCTGCTCCTCTATAACCTGTAGATAGGACACTATATACAATCTGCTCCTCTATAACCTGTAGATAGGACACTATATACAATCTGCTCCTCTATATCCTGTAGATAGGACACTATATACAATCTGCCCTATAACCTGTAGATAGGACACTATATACAATCTGCTCCTCTATAACCTGTAGATAGGACACTATATACAATCTGCTCCTCTATAACCTGTAGATAGGACACTATATACAATCTGCTTCTCTATAACCTGTAGATGGGACACTATATACAATCTGCTCCTCTATAACCTGTAGATAGGACACTATATACAATCTGCTCCTCTATAACCTGTAGATAGGACACTATATACAATCTGCTCCTGTATAACCTGTAGATAGGACACTATATACAATCTGCTTCTCTATAACCTGTAGATGGGACACTATATACAATCTGCTCCTCTATAACCTGTAGATAGGACACTATATACAATCTGCTCCTCTATAACCTGTAGATAGGACACTATATACAATCTGCTCCTCTATAACCTGTAGATAGGACACTATATACAATCTGCCCCTCTATAACCTGTAGATAGGACACTATATACAATCTGCTCCTCTATAGCCTGTAGATAGGACACTATATACAATCTGCTGTATAACCTGTAGATAGGACACTATATACAATCTGCTGTATAACCTGTAGATAGGACACTATATACAATCTGCTCCTCTATAACCTGTAGATAGGACACTATATACAATCTGCTCTATAACCTGTAGATAGGACACTATATATACAATCTGCTCCTGTATAACCTGTAGATAGGACAATATATACAATCTGCTCCTGTATAACCTGTAGATAGGACACTATATACAATCTGCTCCTCTATATCCTGTAGATAGGACACTATATACAATCTGCTGCTCTATAACCTGTAGATAGGACACTATATACAATCTGCTCCTCTATATCCTGTAGATAGGACACTATATACAATCTGCTCCTCTATAACCTGTAGATAGGACACTATATACAATCTGCTCTATAACCTGTAGATAGGACACTATATACAATCTGCTGCTCTATAACCTGTAGATAGGACACTATATACAATCTGCCCCTCTATAACCTGTAGATAGGACACTATATACAATCTCCTCTATAACCTGTAGATAGGACACTATATACAATCTGCTCTATAACCTGTAGATAGGACACTATATACAATCTGCTGCTCTATAACCTGTAGATATGACACTATATACAATCTGCTCCTCTATAACCTGTAGATAGGACACTATATACAATCTGCTCTATAACCTGTAGATAGGACACTATATACAATCTGCTCCTCTATAACCTGTAGATAGGACACTATATACAATCTGCTCCTCTATATCCTGTAGATAGGACACTATATACAATCTGCCCTATAACCTGTAGATAGGACACTATATACAATCTGCTCCTCTATAACCTGTAGATAGGACACTATATACAATCTGCTCCTGTATAACCTGTAGATAGGACACTATATACAATCTGCTCCTCTATAACCTGTAGATAGGACACTATATACAATCTGCTCCTCTATATCCTGTAGATAGGACACTATATACAATCTGCTCCTCTATAACCTGTAGATAGGACACTATATACAATCTGCTTCTCTATAACCTGTAGATGGGACACTATATACAATCTGCTCCTCTATAACCTGTAGATAGGACACTATATACAATCTGCTCCTCTATAACCTGTAGATAGGACACTATATACAATCTGCTCCTATATAACCTGTAGATAGGACACTATATACAATCTGCTTCTCTATAACCTGTAGATGGGACACTATATACAATCTGCTCCTCTATAACCTGTAGATAGGACACTATATACAATCTGCTCCTCTATAACCTGTAGATAGGACACTATATACAATCTGCTCCTCTATAACCTGTAGATAGGACACTATATACAATCTGCCCCTCTATAACCTGTAGATAGGACACTATATACAATCTGCTCCTCTATAACCTGTAGATAGGACACTATATACAATCTGCTGTATAACCTGTAGATAGGACACTATATACAATCTGCTGTATAACCTGTAGATAGGACACTATATACAATCTGCTCCTCTATAACCTGTAGATAGGACACTATATACAATCTGCTTTATAACCTGTAGATAGGACACTATATATACAATCTGCTCCTGTATAACCTGTAGATAGGACACTATATACAATCTGCTCCTGTATAACCTGTAGATAGGACACTATATACAATCTGCTCCTCTATATCCTGTAGATAGGACACTATATACAATCTGCTGCTCTATAACCTGTAGATAGGACACTATATACAATCTGCTCCTCTATAACCTGTAGATAGGACACTATATACAATCTTCTGCTCTATAACCTGTAGATAGGACACTATATACAATCTGCTCTATAACCTGTAGATAGGACACTATATACAATCTGCTGCTCTATAACCTGTAGATAGGACACTATATACAATCTGCCCCTCTATAACCTGTAGATAGGACACTATATACAATCTCCTCTATAACCTGTAGATAGGACACTATATACAATCTGCTCTATAACCTGTAGATAGGACACTATATACAATCTGCTGCTCTATAACCTGTAGATATGACACTATATACAATCTGCTCCTCTATAACCTGTAGATAGGACACTATATACAATCTGCTCTATATCCTGTAGATAGGACACTATATACAATCTGCTCTATAACCTGTAGATAGGACACTATATACAATCTGCTCTATAACCTGTAGATAGGACACTATATACAATCTGCTGCTCTATAACCTGTAGATATGACACTATATACAATCTGCTCCTCTATAACCTGTAGATAGGACACTATATACAATCTGCTCTATATCCTGTAGATAGGACACTATATACAATCTGCTCCTCTATAACCTGTAGATAGGACACTATATACAATCTGCTCTATATCCTGTAGATAGGACACTATATACAATCTGCTCTATAACCTGTAGATAGGACACTATATACAATCTGCTCTATATCCTGTAGATAGGACACTATATACAATCTGCTGCTCTATATCCTGTAGATGGGACACTATATACAATCTGCTCCTCTATATCCTGTAGATAGGACACTATATACAATCTGCTCCTCTATAACCTGTAGATAGGACACTATATACAATCTGCTCCTCTATATCCTGTAGATAGGACACTATATACAATCTGCTCTATATCCTGTAGATAGGACACTATATACAATCTGCCGCTCTATAACCTGTAGATAGGACACTATATACAATCTGCTCCTCTATAACCTGTAGATAGGACACTATATACAATCTGCTCCTCTATAACCTGTAGATAGGACACTATATACAATCTGCTCCTCTATAACCTGTAGATAGGACACTATATACAATCTGCTCCTCAATAACCTGTAGATAGGACACTATATACAATCTGCTCCTCTATAACCTGTAGATAGGACACTATAAACAATCTGCTCTATAACCTGTAGATAGGACACTATATACAATCTGCTCCACTATAACCTGTAGATAGGACACTATATACAATCTGCTCCTCTATAACCTGTAGATAGGACACTATATACAATCTGCCCCTCTATAACCTGTAGATAGGACACTATATACAATCTGCTGTATAACCTGTAGATAGGACACTATATACAATCTGCTGTATAACCTGTAGATAGGACACTATATACAATCTGCTCCTCTATAACCTGTAGATAGGACACTATATACAATCTGCTCCTCTATAACCTGTAGATAGGACACTATATACAATCTGCTCTATAACCTGTAGATAGGACACTATATATACAATCTGCTCCTGTATAACCTGTAGATAGGACACTATATACAATCTGCTCCTGTTTAACCTGTAGATAGGACACTATATACAATCTGCTCCTCTATATCCTGTAGATAGGACACTATATACAATCAGCTCCTCTATAACCTGTAGATAGGACACTATATACAATCTGCTCCTCTATAACCTGTAGATAGGACACTATATACAATCTGCTCTATAACCTGTAGATAGGACACTATATACAATCTGCTCCTCTATAACCTGTAGATAGGACACTATATACAATCTGCTCAATAACCTGTAGATAGGACACTATATACAATCTGCTCTATAACCTGTAGATAGGACACTATATACAATCTGCTCCTCTATAACCTGTAGATAGGACACTATATACAATCTGCTGCTCTATAACCTGTAGATATGACACTATATACAATCTGCTCCTCTATAAACTGTAGATAGGACACTATATACAATCTGCTCTATAACCTGTAGATAGGACACTATATACAATCTTCTCTATATCATGTAGATAGGACACTATATACAATCTGCTGCTCTATATCCTGTAGATGGGACACTATATACAATCTGCTCCTCTATAACCTGTAGATAGGACACTATATACAATCTGCTCCTCTATAACCTGTAGATAGGACACTATATACAATCTGCTCCTCTATAACCTGTAGATAGGACACTATATACAATCTGCTGCTCTATAACCTGTAGATAGGACACTATATACAATCTGCTCCTCTATAACCTGTAGATAGGACATTATATACAATCTGCTCCTCTATAACCTGTAGATAGGACACTATATACAATCTGCTCCTCTATAACCTGTAGATATGACACTATATACAATCTGCTCCTCTATAACCTGTAGATAGGACATTATATACAATCTGCCCCTCTATATCCTGTAGATAGGACACTATATACAATCTGCTCTATATCCTGTAGATAGGACACTATATACAATCTGCCGCTCTATAACCTGTAGATAGGACACTATATACAATCTGCTCCTCTATAACCTGTAGATAGGACACTATATACAATCTGCTCCTCTATAACCTGTAGATAGGACACTATATACAATCTGCTCCTCTATAACCTGTAGATAGGACACTATATACAATCTGCTCCTCTATATTCTGTAGATAGGACACTATATACAATCTGCTGTATAACCTGTAGATAGGACACAATATACAATCTGCTCTATAACCTGTAGATAGGACACTATATACAATCTGCTCCTCTATAACCTGTAGATAGGACACTATATATACAATCTGCTCCTCTATAACCTGTAGATAGGACACTATATACAATCTGCTGTATAACCTGTAGATAGGACACTATATACAATCTGCTCTATAACCTGTAGATAGGACACTATATACAATCTGCTCCTCTATAACCTGTAGATAAGACACTATATACAATCTGCTCTTTAACCTGCAGATAGGACACTATATATACAATCTGCTCCTGTATAACCTGTAGATAGGACACTATATACAATCTGCTCCTCTATAACCTGTAGATAGGACACTATATACAATCTGCTGCTCTATAACCTGTAGATAGGACACTATATACAATCTGCTCCTCTATAACCTGTAGATAGGACACTATATACAATCTGCTCCTCTATAACCTGTAGATAGGACACTATATACAATCTGCTGCTCTATAACCTGTAGATAGGACACTATATACAATCTGCTCTATATCCTGTAGATGGGACACTATATACAATCTGCTGCTCTATAACCTGTAGATAGGACACTATATACAATCTGCCCTATAACCTGTAGATAGGACACTATATACAATCTGCTCCTCTATAACCTGTAGATAGGACACTATATACAATCTGCTCCTCTATAACCTGTAGATAGGACACTATATACAATCTGCTCCTCTATAACCTGTAGATAGGACACTATATACAATCTGCTCCTCTATATCCTGTAGATAGGACACTATATACAATCTGCCCTATAACCTGTAGATAGGACACTATATACAATCTGCTCCTCTATAACCTGTAGATAGGACACTATATACAATCTGCTCCTCTATAACCTGTAGATAGGACACTATATACAATCTGCTTCTCTATAACCTGTAGATGGGACACTATATACAATCTGCTCCTCTATAACCTGTAGATAGGACACTATATACAATCTGCTCCTCTATAACCTGTAGATAGGACACTATATACAATCTGCTCCTGTATAACCTGTAGATAGGACACTATATACAATCTGCTTCTCTATAACCTGTAGATGGGACACTATATACAATCTGCTCCTCTATAACCTGTAGATAGGACACTATATACAATCTGCTCCTCTATAACCTGTAGATAGGACACTATATACAATCTGCTCCTCTATAACCTGTAGATAGGACACTATATACAATCTGCCCCTCTATAACCTGTAGATAGGACACTATATACAATCTGCTCCTCTATAGCCTGTAGATAGGACACTATATACAATCTGCTCCTCTATAACCTGTAGATAGGACACTATATACAATCTGCTGTATAACCTGTAGATAGGACACTATATACAATCTGCTGTATAACCTGTAGATAGGACACTATATACAATCTGCTCCTCTATAACCTGTAGATAGGACACTATATACAATCTGCTCTATAACCTGTAGATAGGACACTATATATACAATCTGCTCCTGTATAACCTGTAGATAGGACAATATATACAATCTGCTCCTGTATAACCTGTAGATAGGACACTATATACAATCTGCTCCTCTATATCCTGTAGATAGGACACTATATACAATCTGCTGCTCTATAACCTGTAGATAGGACACTATATACAATCTGCTCCTCTATATCCTGTAGATAGGACACTATATACAATCTGCTCCTCTATAACCTGTAGATAGGACACTATATACAATCTGCTCTATAACCTGTAGATAGGACACTATATACAATCTGCTGCTCTATAACCTGTAGATAGGACACTATATACAATCTGCCCCTCTATAACCTGTAGATAGGACACTATATACAATCTCCTCTATAACCTGTAGATAGGACACTATATACAATCTGCTCTATAACCTGTAGATAGGACACTATATACAATCTGCTGCTCTATAACCTGTAGATATGACACTATATACAATCTGCTCCTCTATAACCTGTAGATAGGACACTATATACAATCTCCTCTATAACCTGTAGATAGGACACTATATACAATCTGCTCTATAACCTGTAGATAGGACACTATATACAATCTGCTCCTCTATAACCTGTAGATAGGACACTATATACAATCTGCTCCTCTATATCCTGTAGATAGGACACTATATACAATCTGCTCCTATAACCTGTAGATAGGACACTATATACAATCTGCTCCTCTATAACCTGTAGATAGGACACTATATACAATCTGCTCCTGTATAACCTGTAGATAGGACACTATATACAATCTGCTCCTCTATAACCTGTAGATAGGACACTATATACAATCTGCTCCTCTATATCCTGTAGATAGGACACTATATACAATCTGCTCCTCTATAACCTGTAGATAGGACACTATATACAATCTGCTTCTCTATAACCTGTAGATAGGACACTATATACAATCTGCTCCTCTATAACCTGTAGATAGGACACTATATACAATCTGCTCCTCTATAACCTGTAGATAGGACACTATATACAATCTGCTCCTATATAACCTGTAGATAGGACACTATATACAATCTGCTCTCTATAACCTGTAGATAGGACACTATATACAATCTGCTCCTCTATAACCTGTAGATAGGACACTATATACAATCTGCTCCTCTATAACCTGTAGATAGGACACTATATACAATCTGCTCCTCTATAACCTGTAGATAGGACACTATATACAATCTGCTCCTCTATAACCTGTAGATAGGACACTATATACAATCTGCTCCTCTATAACCTGTAGATAGGACACTATATACAATCTGCTCTATAACCTGTAGATAGGACACTATATACAATCTGCTCTATAACCTGTAGATAGGACACTATATACAATCTGCTCCTCTATAACCTGTAGATAGGACACTATATACAATCTGCTCTATAACCTGTAGATAGGACACTATATACAATCTGCTCCTCTATAACCTGTAGATAGGACACTATATACAATCTGCTCCTGTATAACCTGTAGATAGGACACTATATACAATCTGCTCCTCTATAACCTGTAGATAGGACACTATATACAATCTGCTCCTCTATAACCTGTAGATAGGACACTATATACAATCTGCTCCTCTATAACCTGTAGATAGGACACTATATACAATCTGCTCCTCTATAACCTGTAGATAGGACACTATATACAATCTGCTCTATAACCTGTAGATAGGACACTATATACAATCTGCTGCTCTATAACCTGTAGATAGGACACTATATACAATCTGCCCTCTATAACCTGTAGATAGGACACTATATACAATCTGCTCTCTATAACCTGTAGATAGGACACTATATACAATCTGCTCTATAACCTGTAGATAGGACACTATATACAATCTGCTGCTCTATAACCTGTAGATATGACACTATATACAATCTGCTCCTCTATAACCTGTAGATAGGACACTATATACAATCTGCTCTATATCCTGTAGATAGGACACTATATACAATCTGCTCCTCTATAACCTGTAGATAGGACACTATATACAATCTGCTCTATAACCTGTAGATAGGACACTATATACAATCTGCTGCTCTATAACCTGTAGATATGACACTATATACAATCTGCTCCTCTATAACCTGTAGATAGGACACTATATACAATCTGCTCTATATCCTGTAGATAGGACACTATATACAATCTGCTCTATAACCTGTAGATAGGACACTATATACAATCTGCTCTATATCCTGTAGATAGGACACTATATACAATCTGCTGCTCTATAACCTGTAGATAGGACACTATATACAATCTGCTCCTCTATAACCTGTAGATAGGACACTATATACAATCTGCTCCTCTATAACCTGTAGATAGGACACTATATACAATCTGCTCCTCTATATCCTGTAGATAGGACACTATATACAATCTGCTCTATATCCTGTAGATAGGACACTATATACAATCTGCCGCTCTATAACCTGTAGATAGGACACTATATACAATCTGCTCCTCTATAACCTGTAGATAGGACACTATATACAATCTGCTCCTCTATAACCTGTAGATAGGACACTATATACAATCTGCTCCTCTATAACCTGTAGATAGGACACTATATACAATCTGCTCTATAACCTGTAGATAGGACACTATATACAATCTGCCGCTCTATAACCTGTAGATAGGACACTATATACAATCTGCTCTATAACCTGTAGATAGGACACTATATACAATCTGCTCTCTATAACCTGTAGATAGGACACTATATACAATCTGCTCCTCTATAACCTGTAGATAGGACACTATATACAATCTGCTCCTCTATAACCTGTAGATAGGACACTATATACAATCTGCTCCTCTATAACCTGTAGATAGGACACTATATACAATCTGCTCCTCTATAACCTGTAGATAGACACTATATACAATCTGCTCTATAACCTGCAGATAGGACACTATATACAATCTGCTCCTCTATAACCTGTAGATAGGACACTATATACAATCTGCTCCTATAACCTGTAGATAGGACACTATATACAATCTGCTCCTCTATAACCTGTAGATAGGACACTATATACAATCTGCTCCTCTATAACCTGTAGATAAGACACTATATACAATCTGCTCTATAACCTGCAGATAGGACACTATATATACAATCTGCTCCTGTATAACCTGTAGATAGGACACTATATACAATCTGCTGTATAACCTGTAGATAGGACACTATATACAATCTGCTCCTCTATAACCTGTAGATAGGACACTATATATACAATCTGCTCCTGTATAACCTGTAGATAGGACACTATATACAATCTGCCCA
>NW_027440824.1:0-59423 GCF_031893055.1 Leptodactylus fuscus | reverse complement strand
TGTTCCATTGTCCAAATACCTAACAACGGCCCATTGCCAGGCGACAGTGTTCCATTGGTCTGTTGCCTAGCAACCGTTGTCGGGTGACCCTTGCTTAGCAACCATGGTCCATTGTCCATATTCAACAATGGTCCATTGTGAATCAACAATGGTCCATTGTCCAAATACCTAACAATGGCGCGTTGCTAGGCGACAGTGTTCCATTGGTCTGTTGCCTAGCAACCGTTGTCTGGTGACCCTTGCTTAGCAACCATGGTCCATTGTCCATATTCAACAATGGTCCATTGTGAATCAACAATGGTCCATTGTCCAAATACCTAACAATGGCCCGTTGCTAGGCGACAGTGTTCCTTCGGCCCGTTGCCTAGCAACTGTTGTCGGGTGACCCTTGCTTAGCAACCATGGTCCATTGTCCATATTCAACAATGGTCCATTGTGAATCAACAATGGTCCATTGTCCAAATACCTAACAATGGCGCGTTGCTAGGCGACAGTGTTCCATTGGTCTGTTGCCTAGCAACCGTTGTCGGGTGACCCTTGCTTAGCAACCATGGTCCATTGTCCATATTCAACAATGGTCCATTGTGAATCAACAATGGTCCATTGTCCAAATACCTAACAATGGCCTGTTGCTAGGCGACAGTGTTCCATTGGTCCGTTGCCTAGCAACCTTTGTCGGGTGACCCTTGCTTAGCAACCGTGGTCCATTGTCCATATTCAACAATGGTCCATTGTGAATCAACAATGGTCCATTGTCCAAATACCTAACAACGGCTCGTTGCCAGGCGACAGTGTTCCATTGGTCCGTTGCCTAGCAACCATTGTCGGGTGACCCTTGCTTAGCAACCATGGTCCATTGTCCAAATTCAACAATGGTCCATTGTGAATCAACAATGGTCCATTGTCCAAATACCTAACAACAGCCCGTTGCTAGGCGACAGTGTTCCATTGGTCCGTTGCCTAGCAACCGTTGTCGGGTGACCCTTGCTTAGCAACCATGGTCCATTGTCCATATTCAACAATGGTCCATTGTGAATCAACAATGGTCCATTGTCCAAATACCTAACAACGGCCCGTTGCTAGGCGACAGTGTTCCATTGGTCCGTTGCCTAGCAACCGTTGTCGGGTGACCCTTGCTTAGCAACCATGGTCCATTGTCCATATTCAACAATGGTCCATTGTGAATCAACAATGGTCCATTGTCCAAATACCGAACAACGGCCCGTTGCTAGGCGACAGTGTTCCATTGGTCCGTTGCCTAGCAACCGTTGTCGGGTGACCCTTGCTTAGCAACCATGGTCCATTGTCCATATTCAACAATGGTCCATTGTGAATCAACAATGGTCCATTGTCCAAATACCTAACAACGGCCCGTTGTTAGGCGACAGTGTTCCATTGGTCCTTTGCCTAGCAACCGTTGTCTGGTGACCCTTGCTTAGCAACCATGGTCCATTGTCCATATTCAACAATGGTCCATTGTGAATCAACAATGGTCCATTGTCCAAATTCCTAACAATGGCCCGTTGCTAGGCGACAGTGTTCCAATTGTCCGTTGCCTAGCAACCGTTGTCGGGTGACCCTTGCTTAGCAACCATGGTCCATTGTCCATATTCAACAATGGTCCATTGTGAATCAACAATGGTCCATTGTCCAAATACCTAACAATGGCCCGTTGCTAGGCGACAGTGTTCCATTGGTCCGTTGCCTAGCAACCGTTGTCGGGTGACACTTGCTTAGCAACCATGGTCCATTGTCCATATTCAACAATGGTCCATTGTCCAAATACCTATCAACGGCCCGTTGCTAGGCGACAGTGTTCCATTGGTCCGTTGCCTAGCAACCTTTGTCGGGTGACCCTTGCTAAGCAACCATGGTCCATTGTCCATATTCAACAATGGTCCATTGTGAATCAGCAATGTTCCATTGTCCAAATACCTAACAACGGCCCATTGCCAGGCGACAGTGTTCCATTGGTCTGTTGCCTAGCAACCGTTGTCGGGTGACCCTTGCTTAGCAACCATGGTCCATTGTCCATATTCAACAATGGTCCATTGTGAATCAACAATGGTCCATTGTCCAAATACCTAACAATGGCGCGTTGCTAGGCGACAGTGTTCCATTGGTCTGTTGCCTAGCAACCGTTGTCTGGTGACCCTTGCTTAGCAACCATGGTCCATTGTCCATATTCAACAATGGTCCATTGTGAATCAACAATGGTCCATTGTCCAAATACCTAACAATGGCCCGTTGCTAGGCGACAGTGTTCCTTCGGCCCGTTGCCTAGCAACTGTTGTCGGGTGACCCTTGCTTAGCAACCATGGTCCATTGTCCATATTCAACAATGGTCCATTGTGAATCAACAATGGTCCATTGTCCAAATACCTAACAATGGCGCGTTGCTAGGCGACAGTGTTCCATTGGTCTGTTGCCTAGCAACCGTTGTCGGGTGACCCTTGCTTAGCAACCATGGTCCATTGTCCATATTCAACAATGGTCCATTGTGAATCAACAATGGTCCATTGTCCAAATACCTAACAATGGCCTGTTGCTAGGCGACAGTGTTCCATTGGTCCGTTGCCTAGCAACCTTTGTCGGGTGACCCTTGCTTAGCAACCGTGGTCCATTGTCCATATTCAACAATGGTCCATTGTGAATCAACAATGGTCCATTGTCCAAATACCTAACAACGGCTCGTTGCCAGGCGACAGTGTTCCATTGGTCCGTTGCCTAGCAACCATTGTCGGGTGACCCTTGCTTAGCAACCATGGTCCATTGTCCAAATTCAACAATGGTCCATTGTGAATCAACAATGGTCCATTGTCCAAATACCTAACAACAGCCCGTTGCTAGGCGACAGTGTTCCATTGGTCCGTTGCCTAGCAACCGTTGTCGGGTGACCCTTGCTTAGCAACCATGGTCCATTGTCCATATTCAACAATGGTCCATTGTGAATCAACAATGGTCCATTGTCCAAATACCTAACAACGGCCCGTTACTAGGCGACAGTGTTCCATTGGTCCGTTGCCTAGCAACCGTTGTCGGGTGACCCTTGCTTAGCAACCATGGTCCATTGTCCATATTCAACAATGGTCCATTGTGAATCAACAATGGTCCATTGTCCAAATACCGAACAACGGCCCGTTGCTAGGCGACAGTGTTCCATTGGTCCGTTGCCTAGCAACCGTTGTCGGGTGACCCTTGCTTAGCAACCATGGTCCATTGTCCATATTCAACAATGGTCCATTGTGAATCAACAATGGTCCATTGTCCAAATACCTAACAACGGCCCGTTGTTAGGCGACAGTGTTCCATTGGTCCTTTGCCTAGCAACCGTTGTCTGGTGACCCTTGCTTAGCAACCATGGTCCATTGTCCATATTCAACAATGGTCCATTGTGAATCAACAATGGTCCATTGTCCAAATACCGAACAACGGCCCGTTGCTAGGCGACAGTGTTCCATTGGTCCGTTGCCTAGCAACCGTTGTCGGGTGACCCTTGCTTAGCAACCATGGTCCATTGTCCATATTCAACAATGGTCCATTGTCCAAATACCTATCAACGGCCCGTTGCTAGGCGACACTGTTCCATTGGTCCGTTGCCTAGCAACCGTTGTCGGGTGACCCTTGCTTAGCAACCATGGTCCATTGTCCATATTCAACAATGGTCCATTGTCCAAATACCTAACAATGGCCCGTTGCTAGGCGACAGTGCTCCATTGGTCCGTTGCCTAGTAACCGTTGTCGGGTGACCCTTGCTTAGCAACCATGGTCCATTGTCCATATTCAACAATGGTCCATTGTGAATCAACAATGGTCCATTGTCCAAATACCTAACAACGGCCCGTTGCTAGGCGACAGTGTTCCACTGGTCCGTTGCCTAGCAACCGTTGTCGGGTGACACTTGCTTAGCAACCATGGTCCATTGTCCATATTCAACAATGGTCCATTGTCCAAATACCTAACAATGGCCCGTTGCTAGGCGACAGTGCTCCATTGGTCCGTTGCCTAGCAACCGTTGTCGGGTGACCCTTGCTTAGCAATTATGGTCAATTGTCCATATTCAACAATGGTCCATTGTGAATCAGCAATGGTCCATTGTCCAAATACCTAACAAGGGCCCGTTGCTAGGCGACAGTGTTCCATTGGTCCGTTGCCTAGCAACCGTTGTCGGGCGACCCTTACTTAGCAACCATGGTCCATTGTCCATATTCAACAATGGTCCATTGTCCAAATACCTATCAACGGCCCGTTGCCAGGCGACAGTGTTCCATTGGTCTGTTGCCTAGCAACCGTTGTCGGGTGACCCTTGCTTAGCAACCATGGTCCATTGTCCATATTCAACAATGGTCCATTGTGAATCAACAATGGTCCATTGTCCAAATACCTAACAACGGCCCGTTGCTAGGCGACAGTGTTCCATTGGTCCGTTGCCTAGCAACCGTTGTCGGGTGACCCTTGCTTAGCAACCATGGTCCATTGTCCATATTCAACAATGGTCCATTGTGAATCAACAATGGTCCATTGTCCAAATACCTAACAACGGCCCGTTGCTAGGCGACAGTGTTCCATTGGTCCGTTGCCTAGCAACCGTTGTCGGGTGACCCTTGCTTAGCAACCATGGTCCATTGTCCATATTCAACAATGGTCCATTGTGAATCAACAATGGTCCATTGTCCAAATACCTAACAATGGCCCGTTGCTAGGCGACAGTGTTCCATTGGTCCGTTGCCTAGCAACCTTTGTCGGGTGACCCTTGCTTAGCAACCATGGTCCATTGTCCATATTCAACAATGGTCCATTGTGAATCAACAATGGTCCATTGTCCAAATACCTGACAACGGCCCATTGCCAGGCGACAGTGTTCCATTGGTCTGTTGCCTAGCAACCGTTGTCAGGTGACCCTTGCTTAGCAACCATGGTCCATTGTCCATATTCAACAATGGTCCATTGTGAATCAACAATGGTCCATTGTCCAAATACCTAACAACGGCCCGTTGCTAGGCGACAGTGTTCCATTGGTCCGTTGCCTAGCAACCGTTGTCGGGTGACCCTTGCTTAGCAACCATGGTCCATTGTCCATATTCAACAATGGTCCATTGTGAATCAACAATGGTCCATTGTCCAAATACCTAACAACGGCCCGTTGCTAGGCGACAGTGTTCCAATTGTCCGTTGCCTAGCAACCGTTGTCGGGTGACCCTTGCTTAGCAACCATGGTCAATTGTCCATATTCAACAATGGTCCATTGTGAATCAGCAATGGTCCTTTGTCCAAATACCTAACAACTGCCCGTTGCTAGGCGACAGTGTTCCATTGGTCCGTTGCCTAGCAACCGTTGTCGGGTGACCCTTGCTTAGCAACCATGGTCCATTGTCCATATTCAACAATGGTCCATTGTCCAAATACCTAACAATGGCCCGTTGCTAGGCGACAGTGTTCCATTGGTCCATTGCCTAGCAACCGTTGTCGGGTGACCCTTGCTTAGCAACCATGGTCCATTGTCCATATTCAACAATGGTCCATTGTGAATCAACAATGGTCCATTGTCCAAATACCTAACAACGGCCCGTTGCTAGGCGACAGTGTTCCATTGGTCCGTTGCCTAGCAACCGTTGTCGGGTGACCCTTGCTTAGCAACCATGGTCCATTGTCCATATTCAACAATGGTCCATTGTGAATCAACAATGGTCCATTGTCCAAATACCTAACAACGGCCCGTTGCCAGGTGACAGTGTTCCATTGGTCCGTTGCCTAGCAACCGTTGTCGGGTGACCCTTGCTTAGCAACCATGGTCCACAATGGTCCATTGTCCAAATACCTAACAAGGGCCCGTTGCTAGGCGACAGTGTTCCATTGGTCCGTTGCCTAGCAACCGTTGTCGGGTGACCCTTGCTTAGCAACCATGGTCCATTGTCCATATTCAACAATGGTCCATTGTGAATCAACAATGGTCCATTGTCCAAATACCTAACAACGGCCCGTTGCTAGGCGACAGTGTTCCATTGGTCCGTTGCCTAGCAACCGTTGTCGGGTGACCCTTGCTTAGCAACCATGGTCCATTGTCCATATTCAACAATGGTCCATTGTGAATCAACAATGGTCCATTGTCCAAATACCTAACAAGGGCCCGTTGCTAGGCGACAGTGTTCCATTGGTCCGTTGCCTAGCAACCGTTGTCGGGTGACCCTTGCTTAGCAACCATGGTCCATTGTCCATATTCAACAATGGTCCATTGTGAATCAACAATGGTCCATTGTCCAAATACCTAACAAGGGCCCGTTGCTAGGCGACAGTGTTCCATTGGTCCGTTGCCTAGCAACCGTTGTCGGGTGACCCTTGCTTAGCAACCATGGTCCATTGTCCATATTCAACAATGGTCCATTGTCCAAATACCTAACAACGGCCCGTTGCTAGGCGACAGTGTTCCATTGGTCCGTTGCCTAGCAACCGTTGTCGGGTGACCCTTGCTTAGCAACCATGGTCCATTGTCCATATTCAACAATGGTCCATTGTCCAAATACCTAACAATGGCCCGTTGCTAGGCGACAGTGTTCCATTGGTCCGTTGCCTAGCAACCATTGTCGGGTGACCCTTGCTTGGCAACCATGGTTCATTGTCCATATTTAACAATGGTCCATTGTGAATCAACAATGGTCCATTGTCCAAATACCTAACAACGGCCCGTTGCTAGGCGACAGTGTTCCATTGGTCCGTTGACTAGCAACCGTTGTTGGGTGACCCTTGCTTAGCAACCATGGTCCATTGTCCATATTCAACAATGGTCCATTGTCCAAATACCTAACAATGGCCCGTTGCTAGGCGACAGTGTTCCAATTGTCCGTTGCCTAGCAACCGTTGTCGGGTGACCCTTGCTTAGCAACCATGGTCCATTGTCCATATTCAACAATGGTCCATTGTGAATCAACAATGGTCCATTGTCCAAATACCTAACAATGGCCCGTTGCTAGGCGACAGTGTTCCAATTGTCCGTTGCCTAGCAACCGTTGTCGGGTGACACTTGCTTAGCAACCATGGTCCATTGTCCATATTCAACAATGGTCCATTGTCCAAATACCTAACAACGGCCCGTTGCTAGGCGACAGTGTTCCATTGGTCCGTTGCCTAGCAACCGTTGTCGGGTGACACTTGCTTAGCAACCATGGTCCATTGTCCATATTCAACAATGGTCCATTGTCCAAATACCTAACAACGGCCCGTTGCTACGCGACAGTGTTCCATTGGTCCGTTGCCTAGCAACCGTTGTCGGGCGACCCTTGCTTAGCAACCATGGTCCATTGTCCATATTCAACAATGGTCTATTGTCCAAATACCTATCAACGGCCCGTTGCTAGGCGACAGTGTTCCATTGGTCCGTTGCCTAGCAACCGTTGTCGGGTGACCCTTGCTTAGCAACCATGGTCCATTGTCCATATTCAACAATGGTCCATTGTGAATCAACAATGGTCCATTGTCCAAATACCTAACAACGGCCCGTTGCCAGGTGACAGTGTTCCATTGGTCCGTTGCCTAGCAACCGTTGTCGGGTGACCCTTGCTTAGCAACCATGGTCCATTGTCCATATTCAACAATGGTCCATTGTGAATCAACAATGGTCCATTGACCAAATACCTAACAACGGCCCGTTGCTAGGCGACAGTGTTCCATTGGTCCGTTGCCTAGCAACCGTTGTCGGGTGACCCTTGCTTAGCAACCATGGTCCATTGTCCATATTCAACAATGGTCCATTGTGAATCAACAATGGTCCATTGTCCAAATACCTAACAACGGCCCGTTGCTAGGCGACAGTGTTCCATTGGTCCGTTGCCTAGCAACCGTTGTCGGGTGACCATTGCTTAACAACCATGGTCCATTGTCCATATTCAACAATGGTCCATTGTGAATCAACAATGGTCCATTGTCCAAATACCTAACAACGGCCCGTTGCTAGGCGACAGTGTTCCATTGGTCCGTTGCCTAGCAACCGTTGTCGGGTGACCCTTGCTTAGCAACCATGGTCCATTGTCCATATTCAACAATGGTCCATTGTGAATCAACAATGGTCCATTGTCCAAATACCTAACAACGGCCCGTTGCCAGGTGACAGTGTTCCATTGGTCCGTTGCCTAGCAACCGTTGTCGGGTGACCCTTGCTTAGCAACCATGGTCCATTGTCCATATTCAACAATGGTCCATTGTGAATCAACAATGGTCCATTGACCAAATACCTAACAACGGCCCGTTGCTAGGCGACAGTGTTCCATTGGTCCGTTGCCTAGCAACCGTTGTCGGGTGACCCTTGCTTAGCAACCATGGTCCATTGTCCATATTCAACAATGGTCCATTGTGAATCAACAATGGTCCATTGTCCAAATACCTAACAACGGCCCGTTGCTAGGCGACAGTGTTCCATTGGTCCGTTGCCTAGCAACCGTTGTCGGGTGACCATTGCTTAACAACCATGGTCCATTGTCCATATTCAACAATGGTCCATTGTGAATCAACAATGGTCCATTGTCCAAATACCTAACAACGGCCCGTTGCTAGGCGACAGTGTTCCATTGGTCCGTTGCCTAGCAACCGTTGTCGGGTGACCCTTGCTTAGCAACCATGGTCCATTGTCCATATTCAACAATGGTCCATTGTGAATCAACAATGGTCCATTGTCCAAATACCTAACAACGGCCCGTTGCTAGGCGACAGTGTTCCATTGGTCCGTTGCCTAGCAACCGTTGTCGGGTGACCCTTGCTTAGCAACCATGGTCCATTGTCCATATTCAACAATGGTCCATTGTGAATCAACAATGGTCCATTGTTCAAATACCTAACAACGGCCCGTTGCTAGGCGACAGTGTTCTATTGGTCCGTTGCCTAGCAACCGTTGTCGGGTGACCCTTGCTTAGCAACCATGGTCCATTGTCCATATTCAACAATGGTCCATTGTGAATCAACAATGGTCCATTGTCCAAATACCTAACAACGGCCCGTTGCTAGGCGACAGTGTTCCATTGGTCCGTTGCCTAGCAACCGTTGTCGGGTGACCCTTGCTTAGCAACCATGGTCCATTGTCCATATTCAACAATGGTCCATTGTCCAAATACCTAACAATGGCCCGTTGCTAGGCGACAGTGTTCCATTGGTCCGTTGCCTAGCAACCGTTGTCGGGTGACCCTTGCTTAGCAACCATGGTCCATTGTCCATATTCAACAATGGTCCATTGTCCAAATACCTAACAATGGCCCGTTGCTAGGCGACAGTGTTCCATTGGTCCGTTGCCTAGCAACCGTTGTCGGGTGACCCTTGCTTAGCAACCATGGTCCATTGTCCATATTCAACAATGGTCCATTGTGAATCAACAATGGTCCATTGTCCAAATACCTAACAACGGCCCGTTGCTAGGCGACAGTGTTCCATTGGTCCATTGCCTAGCAACCGTTGTCGGGTGACCCTTGCTTAGCAACCATGGTCCATTGTCCATATTCAACAATGGTCCATTGTGAATCAACAATGGTCCATTGTCCAAATACCTAACAATGGCCCGTTGCTAGGCGACAGTGTTCCATTGGTCCGTTGCCTAGCAACCTTTGTCGGGTGACCCTTGCTTAGCAACCATGGTCCATTGTCCATATTCAACAATGGTCCATTGTCCAAATACCTAACAACGGCTCGTTGCCAGGCGACAGTGTTCCATTGGTCCGTTGCCTAGCAACCATTGTCGGGTGACCCTTGCTTAGCAACCATGGTCCATTGTCCATATTCAACAATGGTCCATTGTGAATCAACAATGGTCCATTGTCCAAATACCTAACAACGGCCCGTTGCTAGGCGACAGTGTTCCATTGGTCCGTTGCCTAGCAACCGTTGTCGGGTGACCCTTGCTTAGCAACCATGGTCCATTGTCCATATTCAACAATGGTCCATTTTGAATCAACAATGGTCCATTGTCCAAATACCTAACAACGGCCCGTTGCTAGGCGACAGTGTTCCATTGGTCCGTTGCCTAGCAACCGTTGTCGGGTGACCCTTGCTTAGCAACCATGGTCCATTGTCCATATTCAACAATGGTCCATTGTGAATCAACAATGGTCCATTGTCCAAATACCTAACAACGGCCCGTTGCCAGGCGACAGTGTTCCATTGGTCCGTTGCCTAGCAACCGTTGTCGGGTGACCCTTGCTTAGCAACCATGGTCAATTGTCCATATTCAACAATGGTCCATTGTGAATCAGCAATGGTCCATTGTCCAAATACCTAACAACGGCCCGTTGCTAGGCGACAGTGTTCCCTTGGTCCGTTGCCTAGCAACCAATGTCGGGTGACCCTTGCTTAGCAACCATGGTCCATTGTCCATATTCAACAATGGTCCATTGTCCAAATACCTAACAATGGCCCGTTGCTAGGCGACAGTGTTCCATTGGTCCGTTGCCTAGCAACCATTGTCGGGTGACCCTTGCTTAGCAACCATGGTCCATTGTCCATATTCAACAATGGTCTATTGTCCAAATACCTATCAACGGCCCGTTGCTAGGCGACAGTGTTCCATTGGTCCGTTGCCTAGCAACCGTTGTCGGGTGACCCTTGCTTAGCAACCATGGTCCATTGTCCATATTCAACAATGGTCCATTGTGAATCAACAATGGTCCATTGTCCAAATACCTAACAATGGTGCGTTGCTAGGCGACAGTGTTCCATTGGTCCGTTGTCTAGCAACTGTTGTCGGGAGACCCTTGCTTAGCAACCATGGTCCATTGTCCATATTCAACAATGGTCCATTGTGAATCAACAATGGTCCATTGTCCAAATACCTAACAACGGCCCGTTGCCAGGTGACAGTGTTCCATTGGTCCGTTGCCTAGCAACCGTTGTCGGGTGACCCTTGCTTAGCAACCATGGTCCATTGTCCATATTCAACAATGGTCCATTGTGAATCAACAATGGTCCATTGACCAAATACCTAACAACGGCCCGTTGCTAGGCGACAGTGTTCCATTGGTCCGTTGCCTAGCAACCGTTGTCGGGTGACCCTTGCTTAGCAACCATGGTCCATTGTCCATATTCAACAATGGTCCATTGTGAATCAACAATGGTCCATTGTCCAAATACCTAACAACGGCCCGTTGCTAGGCGACAGTGTTCCATTGGTCCGTTGCCTAGCAACCGTTGTCGGGTGACCATTGCTTAACAACCATGGTCCATTGTCCATATTCAACAATGGTCCATTGTGAATCAACAATGGTCCATTGTCCAAATACCTAACAACGGCCCGTTGCTAGGCGACAGTGTTCCATTGGTCCGTTGCCTAGCAACCGTTGTCGGGTGACCCTTGCTTAGCAACCATGGTCCATTGTCCATATTCAACAATGGTCCATTGTGAATCAACAATGGTCCATTGTCCAAATACCTAACAACGGCCCGTTGCTAGGCGACAGTGTTCCATTGGTCCGTTGCCTAGCAACCGTTGTCGGGTGACCCTTGCTTAGCAACCATTGTCCATTGTCCATATTCAACAATGGTCCATTGTGAATCAACAATGGTCCATTGTTCAAATACCTAACAACGGCCCGTTGCTAGGCGACAGTGTTCTATTGGTCCGTTGCCTAGCAACCGTTGTCGGGTGACCCTTGCTTAGCAACCATGGTCCATTGTCCATATTCAACAATGGTCCATTGTGAATCAACAATGGTCCATTGTCCAAATACCTAACAACGGCCCGTTGCTAGGCGACAGTGTTCCATTGGTCCGTTGCCTAGCAACCGTTGTCGGGTGACCCTTGCTTAGCAACCATGGTCCATTGTCCATATTCAACAATGGTCCATTGTCCAAATACCTAACAATGGCCCGTTGCTAGGCGACAGTGTTCCATTGGTCCGTTGCCTAGCAACCGTTGTCGGGTGACCCTTGCTTAGCAACCATGGTCCATTGTCCATATTCAACAATGGTCCATTGTCCAAATACCTAACAATGGCCCGTTGCTAGGCGACAGTGTTCCATTGGTCCGTTGCCTAGCAACCGTTGTCGGGTGACCCTTGCTTAGCAACCATGGTCCATTGTCCATATTCAACAATGGTCCATTGTGAATCAACAATGGTCCATTGTCCAAATACCTAACAACGGCCCGTTGCTAGGCGACAGTGTTCCATTGGTCCATTGCCTAGCAACCGTTGTCGGGTGACCCTTGCTTAGCAACCATGGTCCATTGTCCATATTCAACAATGGTCCATTGTGAATCAACAATGGTCCATTGTCCAAATACCTAACAATGGCCCGTTGCTAGGCGACAGTGTTCCATTGGTCCGTTGCCTAGCAACCTTTGTCGGGTGACCCTTGCTTAGCAACCATGGTCCATTGTCCATATTCAACAATGGTCCATTGTCCAAATACCTAACAACGGCTCGTTGCCAGGCGACAGTGTTCCATTGGTCCGTTGCCTAGCAACCATTGTCGGGTGACCCTTGCTTAGCAACCATGGTCCATTGTCCATATTCAACAATGGTCCATTGTGAATCAACAATGGTCCATTGTCCAAATACCTAACAACGGCCCGTTGCTAGGCGACAGTGTTCCATTGGTCCGTTGCCTAGCAACCGTTGTCGGGTGACCCTTGCTTAGCAACCATGGTCCATTGTCCATATTCAACAATGGTCCATTGTGAATCAACAATGGTCCATTGTCCAAATACCTAACAACGGCCCGTTGCTAGGCGACAGTGTTCCATTGGTCCGTTGCCTAGCAACCGTTGTCGGGTGACCCTTGCTTAGCAACCATGGTCCATTGTCCATATTCAACAATGGTCCATTGTGAATCAACAATGGTCCATTGTCCAAACACCTAACAACGGCCCGTTGCTAGGCGACAGTGTTCCATTGGTCCGTTGCCTAGCAACCGTTGTCGGGTGACCCTTGCTTAGCAACCATGGTCCATTGTCCATATTCAACAATGGTCCATTGTGAATCAACAATGGTCCATTGTCCAAATACCTAACAACGGCCCGTTGCCAGGCGACAGTGTTCCATTGGTCCGTTGCCTAGCAACCGTTGTCGGGTGACCCTTGCTTAGCAACCATGGTCAATTGTCCATATTCAACAATGGTCCATTGTGAATCAGCAATGGTCCATTGTCCAAATACCTAACAACGGCCCGTTGCTAGGCGACAGTGTTCCATTGGTCCGTTGCCTAGCAACCAATGTCGGGTGACCCTTGCTTAGCAACCATGGTCCATTGTCCATATTCAACAATGGTCCATTGTCCAAATACCTAACAATGGCCCGTTGCTAGGCGACAGTGTTCCATTGGTCCGTTGCCTAGCAACCATTGTCGGGTGACCCTTGCTTGGCAACCATGGTCCATTGTGCATATTCAACAATGGTCCATTGTGAATCAACAATGGTCCATTGTCCAAATACCTAACAACGGCCCGTTGCTAGGCGACAATGATCCATTGGTCCATTGCCTAGCAACCGTTGTCGGGTGACCCTTGCTTAGCAACCATGGTCCATTGTCCATATTCAACAATGGTCCATTGTGAATCAACAATGGTCCATTGTCCAAATACCTAACAATGGCCCGTTGCTAGGCGACAATGATCCATTGGTCCATTGCCTAGCAACCGTTGTCGGGTGACCCTTGCTTAGCAACCATGGTCCATTGTCCATATTCAACAATGGTCCATTGTGAATCAACAATGGTCCATTGTCCAAATACCTAACAACGGCCCGTTGCTAGGCGACAGTGTTCCATTAGTCCGTTGCCTAGCAACCGTTGTCGGGTGACCCTTGCTTAGCAACCATGGTCCATTGTCCAAATATCTAACAATGGCCCGTTGCTAGGCGACAGTGTTCCATTGGTCCGTTGCCTAGCAACCGTTGTCGGGTGACCCTTGCTTAGCAACCATGGTCAATTGTCCATATTCAACAATGGTCCATTGTGAATCAACAATGGTCCATTGTCCAAATACCTAACAATGGCCCGTTGCTAGGCGACAGTGTTCCATTGGTCCGTTGCCTAGCAACCGTTGTCGGGGTGACACTTGCTTAGCAACCATGGTCCATTGTCCATATTCAACAATGGTCCATCGTCCAAATACCTAACAACGGCCCGTTGCTAGGCGACAGTGTTCCATTAGTCCGTTGCCTAGCAACCGTTGTCGGGTGACCCTTGCTTAGCAACCATGGTCCATTGTCCAAATATCTAACAATGGCCCGTTGCTAGGCGACAGTGTTCCATTGGTCCGTTGCCTAGCAACCGTTGTCGGGTGACCCTTGTTTAGCAACCATGGTCAATTGTCCATATTCAACAATGGTCCATTGTGAATCAGCAATGGTCCATTGTCCAAATACCTATCAACGGCCCGTTGCTAGGCGACAGTGTTCCATTGGTCCGTTGCCTAGCAACCTTTGTCGGGTGACCCTTGCTAAGCAACCATGGTCCATTGTCCATATTCAACAATGGTCCATTGTGAATCAGCAATGTTCCATTGTCCAAATACCTAACAACGGCCCATTGCCAGGCGACAGTGTTCCATTGGTCTGTTGCCTAGCAACCGTTGTCGGGTGACCCTTGCTTAGCAACCATGGTCCATTGTCCATATTCAACAATGGTCCATTGTGAATCAACAATGGTCCATTGTCCAAATACCTAACAATGGCGCGTTGCTAGGCGACAGTGTTCCATTGGTCTGTTGCCTAGCAACCGTTGTCTGGTGACCCTTGCTTAGCAACCATGGTCCATTGTCCATATTCAACAATGGTCCATTGTGAATCAACAATGGTCCATTGTCCAAATACCTAACAATGGCCCGTTGCTAGGCGACAGTGTTCCTTCGGCCCGTTGCCTAGCAACTGTTGTCGGGTGACCCTTGCTTAGCAACCATGGTCCATTGTCCATATTCAACAATGGTCCATTGTGAATCAACAATGGTCCATTGTCCAAATACCTAACAATGGCGCGTTGCTAGGCGACAGTGTTCCATTGGTCTGTTGCCTAGCAACCGTTGTCGGGTGACCCTTGCTTAGCAACCATGGTCCATTGTCCATATTCAACAATGGTCCATTATGAATCAACAATGGTCCATTGTCCAAATACCTAACAATGGCCTGTTGCTAGGCGACAGTGTTCCATTGGTCCGTTGCCTAGCAACCGTTGTCGGGTGACCCTTGCTTAGCAATTATGGTCAATTGTCCATATTCAACAATGGTCCATTGTGAATCAGCAATGGTCCATTGTCCAAATACCTAACAAGGGCCCGTTGCTAGGCGACAGTGTTCCATTGGTCCGTTGCCTAGCAACCGTTGTCGGGCGACCCTTGCTTCGCAACCATGGTCCATTGTCCATATTCAACAATGGTCCATTGTCCAAATACCTATCAACGGCCCGTTGCCAGGCGACAGTGTTCCATTGGTCTGTTGCCTAGCAACCGTTGTCGGGTGACCCTTGCTTAGCAACCATGGTCCATTGTCCATATTCAACAATGGTCCATTGTGAATCAACAATGGTCCATTGTCCAAATACCTAACAACGGCCCGTTGCTAGGCGACAGTGTTCCATTGGTCCGTTGCCTAGCAACCGTTGTCGGGTGACCCTTGCTTAGCAACCATGGTCCATTGTCCATATTCAACAATGGTCCATTGTGAATCAACAATGGTCCATTGTCCAAATACCTAACAACGGCCCGTTGCTAGGCGACAGTGTTCCATTGGTCCGTTGCCTAGCAACCGTTGTCGGGTGACCCTTGCTTAGCAACCATGGTCCATTGTCCATATTCAACAATGGTCCATTGTGAATCAACAATGGTCCATTGTCCAAATACCTAACAATGGCCCGTTGCTAGGCGACAGTGTTCCATTGGTCCGTTGCCTAGCAACCGTTGTCGGGTGACCCTTGCTTAGCAACCATGGTCCATTGTCCATATTCAACAATGGTCCATTGTGAATCAACAATGGTCCATTGTCCAAATACCTAACAAGGGCCCGTTGCTAGGCGACAGTGTTCCATTGGTCCGTTGCCTAGCAACCATTGTCGGGTGACCCTTGCTTAGCAACCATGGTCCATTGTCCATATTCAACAATGGTCCATTGTCCAAATACCTAACAACGGCCCGTTGCTAGGCGACAGTGTTCCATTGGTCCGTTGCCTAGCAACCGTTGTCGGGTGACCCTTGCTTAGCAACCATGGTCCATTGTCCATATTCAACAATGGTCCATTGTCCAAATACCTAACAATGGCCCGTTGCTAGGCGACAGTGTTCCATTGGTCCGTTGCCTAGCAACCATTGTCGGGTGACCCTTGCTTGGCAACCATGGTCCATTGTCCATATTTAACAATGGTCCATTGTGAATCAACAATGGTCCATTGTCCAAATACCTAACAACGGCCCGTTGCTAGGCGACAGTGTTCCATTGGTCCGTTGACTAGCAACCGTTGTCGGGTGACCCTTGCTTAGCAACCATGGTCCATTGTCCATATTCAACAATGGTCCATTGTCCAAATACCTAACAATGGCCCGTTGCTAGGCGACAGTGTTCCAATTGTCCGTTGCCTAGCAACCGTTGTCGGGTGACCCTTGCTTAGCAACCATGGTCCATTGTCCATATTCAACAATGGTCCATTGTGAATCAACAATGGTCCATTGTCCAAATTCCTAACAATGGCCCGTTGCTAGGCGACAGTGTTCCAATTGTCCGTTGCCTAGCAACCGTTGTCGGGTGACCCTTGCTTAGCAACCATGGTCCATTGTCCATATTCAACAATGGTCCATTGTGAATCAACAATGGTCCATTGTCCAAATACCTAACAATGGCCCGTTGCTAGGCGACAGTGTTCCATTGGTCCGTTGCCTAGCAACCGTTGTCGGGTGACACTTGCTTAGCAACCATGGTCCATTGTCCATATTCAACAATGGTCCATTGTCCAAATACCTATCAACGGCCCGTTGCTAGGCGACAGTGTTCCATTGGTCCGTTGCCTAGCAACCTTTGTCGGGTGACCCTTGCTAAGCAACCATGGTCCATTGTCCATATTCAACAATGGTCCATTGTGAATCAGCAATGTTCCATTGTCCAAATACCTAACAACGGCCCATTGCCAGGCGACAGTGTTCCATTGGTCTGTTGCCTAGCAACCGTTGTCGGGTGACCCTTGCTTAGCAACCATGGTCCATTGTCCATATTCAACAATGGTCCATTGTGAATCAACAATGGTCCATTGTCCAAATACCTAACAATGGCGCGTTGCTAGGCGACAGTGTTCCATTGGTCTGTTGCCTAGCAACCGTTGTCTGGTGACCCTTGCTTAGCAACCATGGTCCATTGTCCATATTCAACAATGGTCCATTGTGAATCAACAATGGTCCATTGTCCAAATACCTAACAATGGCCCGTTGCTAGGCGACAGTGTTCCTTCGGCCCGTTGCCTAGCAACTGTTGTCGGGTGACCCTTGCTTAGCAACCATGGTCCATTGTCCATATTCAACAATGGTCCATTGTGAATCAACAATGGTCCATTGTCCAAATACCTAACAATGGCGCGTTGCTAGGCGACAGTGTTCCATTGGTCTGTTGCCTAGCAACCGTTGTCGGGTGACCCTTGCTTAGCAACCATGGTCCATTGTCCATATTCAACAATGGTCCATTGTGAATCAACAATGGTCCATTGTCCAAATACCTAACAACGGCTCGTTGCCAGGCGACAGTGTTCCATTGGTCCGTTGCCTAGCAACCATTGTCGGGTGACCCTTGCTTAGCAACCATGGTCCATTGTCCAAATTCAACAATGGTCCATTGTGAATCAACAATGGTCCATTGTCCAAATACCTAACAACAGCCCGTTGCTAGGCGACAGTGTTCCATTGGTCCGTTGCCTAGCAACCGTTGTCGGGTGACCCTTGCTTAGCAACCATGGTCCATTGTCCATATTCAACAATGGTCCATTGTGAATCAACAATGGTCCATTGTCCAAATACCTAACAACGGCCCGTTGCTAGGCGACAGTGTTCCATTGGTCCGTTGCCTAGCAACCGTTGTCGGGTGACCCTTGCTTAGCAACCATGGTCCATTGTCCATATTCAACAATGGTCCATTGTGAATCAACAATGGTCCATTGTCCAAATACCGAACAACGGCCCGTTGCTAGGCGACAGTGTTCCATTGGTCCGTTGCCTAGCAACCGTTGTCGGGTGACCCTTGCTTAGCAACCATGGTCCATTGTCCATATTCAACAATGGTCCATTGTGAATCAACAATGGTCCATTGTCCAAATACCTAACAACGGCCCGTTGTTAGGCGACAGTGTTCCATTGGTCCTTTGCCTAGCAACCGTTGTCTGGTGACCCTTGCTTAGCAACCATGGTCCATTGTCCATATTCAACAATGGTCCATTGTGAATCAACAATGGTCCATTGTCCAAATTCCTAACAATGGCCCGTTGCTAGGCGACAGTGTTCCAATTGTCCGTTGCCTAGCAACCGTTGTCGGGTGACCCTTGCTTAGCAACCATGGTCCATTGTCCATATTCAACAATGGTCCATTGTGAATCAACAATGGTCCATTGTCCAAATACCTAACAATGGCCCGTTGCTAGGCGACAGTGTTCCATTGGTCCGTTGCCTAGCAACCGTTGTCGGGTGACACTTGCTTAGCAACCATGGTCCATTGTCCATATTCAACAATGGTCCATTGTCCAAATACCTATCAACGGCCCGTTGCTAGGCGACAGTGTTCCATTGGTCCGTTGCCTAGCAACCTTTGTCGGGTGACCCTTGCTAAGCAACCATGGTCCATTGTCCATATTCAACAATGGTCCATTGTGAATCAGCAATGTTCCATTGTCCAAATACCTAACAACGGCCCATTGCCAGGCGACAGTGTTCCATTGGTCTGTTGCCTAGCAACCGTTGTCGGGTGACCCTTGCTTAGCAACCATGGTCCATTGTCCATATTCAACAATGGTCCATTGTGAATCAACAATGGTCCATTGTCCAAATACCTAACAATGGCGCGTTGCTAGGCGACAGTGTTCCATTGGTCTGTTGCCTAGCAACCGTTGTCTGGTGACCCTTGCTTAGCAACCATGGTCCATTGTCCATATTCAACAATGGTCCATTGTGAATCAACAATGGTCCATTGTCCAAATACCTAACAATGGCCCGTTGCTAGGCGACAGTGTTCCTTCGGCCCGTTGCCTAGCAACTGTTGTCGGGTGACCCTTGCTTAGCAACCATGGTCCATTGTCCATATTCAACAATGGTCCATTGTGAATCAACAATGGTCCATTGTCCAAATACCTAACAATGGCGCGTTGCTAGGCGACAGTGTTCCATTGGTCTGTTGCCTAGCAACCGTTGTCGGGTGACCCTTGCTTAGCAACCATGGTCCATTGTCCATATTCAACAATGGTCCATTGTGAATCAACAATGGTCCATTGTCCAAATACCTAACAATGGCCTGTTGCTAGGCGACAGTGTTCCATTGGTCCGTTGCCTAGCAACCTTTGTCGGGTGACCCTTGCTTAGCAACCGTGGTCCATTGTCCATATTCAACAATGGTCCATTGTGAATCAACAATGGTCCATTGTCCAAATACCTAACAACGGCTCGTTGCCAGGCGACAGTGTTCCATTGGTCCGTTGCCTAGCAACCATTGTCGGGTGACCCTTGCTTAGCAACCATGGTCCATTGTCCAAATTCAACAATGGTCCATTGTGAATCAACAATGGTCCATTGTCCAAATACCTAACAACAGCCCGTTGCTAGGCGACAGTGTTCCATTGGTCCGTTGCCTAGCAACCGTTGTCGGGTGACCCTTGCTTAGCAACCATGGTCCATTGTCCATATTCAACAATGGTCCATTGTGAATCAACAATGGTCCATTGTCCAAATACCTAACAACGGCCCGTTACTAGGCGACAGTGTTCCATTGGTCCGTTGCCTAGCAACCGTTGTCGGGTGACCCTTGCTTAGCAACCATGGTCCATTGTCCATATTCAACAATGGTCCATTGTGAATCAACAATGGTCCATTGTCCAAATACCGAACAACGGCCCGTTGCTAGGCGACAGTGTTCCATTGGTCCGTTGCCTAGCAACCGTTGTCGGGTGACCCTTGCTTAGCAACCATGGTCCATTGTCCATATTCAACAATGGTCCATTGTGAATCAACAATGGTCCATTGTCCAAATACCTAACAACGGCCCGTTGTTAGGCGACAGTGTTCCATTGGTCCTTTGCCTAGCAACCGTTGTCTGGTGACCCTTGCTTAGCAACCATGGTCCATTGTCCATATTCAACAATGGTCCATTGTGAATCAACAATGGTCCATTGTCCAAATACCGAACAACGGCCCGTTGCTAGGCGACAGTGTTCCATTGGTCCGTTGCCTAGCAACCGTTGTCGGGTGACCCTTGCTTAGCAACCATGGTCCATTGTCCATATTCAACAATGGTCCATTGTCCAAATACCTATCAACGGCCCGTTGCTAGGCGACACTGTTCCATTGGTCCGTTGCCTAGCAACCGTTGTCGGGTGACCCTTGCTTAGCAACCATGGTCCATTGTCCATATTCAACAATGGTCCATTGTCCAAATACCTAACAATGGCCCGTTGCTAGGCGACAGTGCTCCATTGGTCCGTTGCCTAGTAACCGTTGTCGGGTGACCCTTGCTTAGCAACCATGGTCCATTGTCCATATTCAACAATGGTCCATTGTGAATCAACAATGGTCCATTGTCCAAATACCTAACAACGGCCCGTTGCTAGGCGACAGTGTTCCACTGGTCCGTTGCCTAGCAACCGTTGTCGGGTGACACTTGCTTAGCAACCATGGTCCATTGTCCATATTCAACAATGGTCCATTGTCCAAATACCTAACAATGGCCCGTTGCTAGGCGACAGTGCTCCATTGGTCCGTTGCCTAGCAACCGTTGTCGGGTGACCCTTGCTTAGCAATTATGGTCAATTGTCCATATTCAACAATGGTCCATTGTGAATCAGCAATGGTCCATTGTCCAAATACCTAACAAGGGCCCGTTGCTAGGCGACAGTGTTCCATTGGTCCGTTGCCTAGCAACCGTTGTCGGGCGACCCTTACTTAGCAACCATGGTCCATTGTCCATATTCAACAATGGTCCATTGTCCAAATACCTATCAACGGCCCGTTGCCAGGCGACAGTGTTCCATTGGTCTGTTGCCTAGCAACCGTTGTCGGGTGACCCTTGCTTAGCAACCATGGTCCATTGTCCATATTCAACAATGGTCCATTGTCCAAATACCTATCAACGGCCCGTTGCCAGGCGACAGTGTTCCATTGGTCCGTTGCCTAGCAACCGTTGTCGGGTGACCCTTGCTTAGCAACCATGGTCCATTGTCCATATTCAACAATGGTCCATTGTGAATCAACAATGGTCCATTGTCCAAATACCTAACAACGGCCCGTTGCTAGGCGACAGTGTTCCATTGGTCCGTTGCCTAGCAACCGTTGTCGGGTGACCCTTGCTTAGCAACCATGGTCCATTGTCCATATTCAACAATGGTCCATTGTGAATCAACAATGGTCCATTGTCCAAATACCTAACAATGGCCCGTTGCTAGGCGACAGTGTTCCATTGGTCCGTTGCCTAGCAACCTTTGTCGGGTGACCCTTGCTTAGCAACCATGGTCCATTGTCCATATTCAACAATGGTCCATTGTGAATCAACAATGGTCCATTGTCCAAATACCTGACAACGGCCCATTGCCAGGCGACAGTGTTCCATTGGTCTGTTGCCTAGCAACCGTTGTCAGGTGACCCTTGCTTAGCAACCATGGTCCATTGTCCATATTCAACAATGGTCCATTGTGAATCAACAATGGTCCATTGTCCAAATACCTAACAACGGCCCGTTGCTAGGCGACAGTGTTCCATTGGTCCGTTGCCTAGCAACCGTTGTCGGGTGACCCTTGCTTAGCAACCATGGTCCATTGTCCATATTCAACAATGGTCCATTGTGAATCAACAATGGTCCATTGTCCAAATACCTAACAACGGCCCGTTGCTAGGCGACAGTGTTCCATTGGTCCGTTGCCTAGCAACCGTTGTCGGGTGACCCTTGCTTAGCAACCATGGTCCATTGTCCATATTCAACAATGGTCCATTGTGAATCAACAATGGTCCATTGTCCAAATACCTAACAACGGCCCGTTGCTAGGCGACAGTGTTCCATTGGTCCGTTGCCTAGCAACCGTTGTCGGGTGACCCTTGCTTAGCAACCATGGTCCATTGTCCATATTCAACAATGGTCCATTGTGAATCAACAATGGTCCATTGTCCAAATACCGAACAACGGCCCGTTGCTAGGCGACAGTGTTCCATTGGTCCATTGCCTAGCAACCGTTGTCGGGTGACCCTTGCTTAGCAACCATGGTCCATTGTCCATATTCAACAATCGTCCATTGTGAATCAACAATGGTCCATTGTCCAAATACCTAACAACGGCCCGTTGCCAGGTGACAGTGTTCCATTGGTCCGTTGCCTAGCAACCGTTGTCGGGTGACCCTTGCTTAGCAACCATGGTCCATTGTCCATATTCAACAATCGTCCATTGTGAATCAACAATGGTCCATTGTCCAAATACCGAACAACGGCCCATTGCTAGGCGACAGTGTTCCATTGGTCCGTTGCCTAGCAACCGTTGTCAGGTGACCCTTGCTTAGCAACCATGGTCCATTGTCCATATTCAACAATGGTCCATTGTGAATCAACAATGGTCCATTGTCCAAATACCGAACAACGGCCCGTTGCTAGGCGACAGTGTTCCATTGGTCCGTTGCCTAGCAACCGTTGTCGGGTGACCCTTGCTTAGCAACCATGGTCCATTGTCCATATTCAACAATGGTCCATTGTGAATCAACAATGGTCCATTGTCCAAATACCGAACAACGGCCCGTTGCTAGGCGACAGTGTTCCATTGGTCCGTTGCCTAGCAACCGTTGTCGGGTGACCCTTGCTTAGCAACCATGGTCCATTGTCCATATTCAACAATGGTCCATTGTGAATCAACAATGGTCCATTGTCCAAATACCTAACAACGGCCCGTTGCTAGGCGACAGTGTTCCATTGGTCCGTTGCCTAGCAACCGTTGTCGGGTGACCCTTGCTTAGCAACCATGGTCCATTGTCCATATTCAACAATGGTCCATTGTGAATCAACAATGGTCCATTGTCCAAATACCTAACAACGGCCCGTTGCTAGGCGACAGTGTTCCATTGGTCCGTTGCCTAGCAACCATTGTCGGGTGACCCTTGCTTAGCAACCATGGTCCATTGTCCATATTCAACAATGGTCCATTGTGAATCAACAATGGTCCATTGTCCAAATACCTAACAACGGCCCGTTGCTAGGCGACAGTGTTCCATTGGTCCGTTGCCTAGCAACCGTTGTCGGATGACCCTTGCTTAGCAACCATGGTCCATTGTCCATATTCAACAATGGTCCATTGTCCAAATACCTAACAACGGCCCGTTGCTAGGCGACAGTGTTCCATTGGTCCGTTGCCTAGCAACCGTTGTCGGGTGACCCTTGCTTAGCAACCATGGTCCATTGTCCATATTCAACAATGGTCCATTGTGAATCAACAATGGTCCATTGTCCAAATACCGAACAACGGCCCGTTGCTAGGCGACAGTGTTCCATTGGTCTGTTGCCTAGCAACCGTTGTCGGGTGACCCTTGCTTAGCAACCATGGTCCATTGTCCATATTCAATAATGGTCCATTGTGAATCAACAATGGTCCATTGTCCAAATACCGAACAACGGCCCGTTGCTAGGCGACAGTGTTCCATTGGTCCGTTGCCTAGCAACCGTTGTCAGATGACCCTTGCTTAGCAACCATGGTCCATTGTCCATATTCAACAATGGTCCATTGTGAATCAACAATGGTCCATTGTCCAAATACCTAACAACGGCTCGTTGCCAGGCGACAGTGTTCCATTGGTCCATTGCCTAGCAACCATTGTCGGGTGACCCTTGCTTAGCAACCATGGTCCATTGTCCATATTCAACAATGGTCCATTGTGAATCAAAAATGGTCCATTGTCCAAATACCTAACAACGGCCCGTTGCTAGGCGACAGTGTTCCATTGGTCCGTTGCCTAGCAACCGTTGTCGGGTGACCCTTGCTTAGCAACCATGGTCCATTGTCCATATTCAACAATGGTCCATTGTGAATCAACAATGGTCCATTGTCCAAATACCTAACAACGGCTCGTTGCCAGGCGACAGTGTTCCATTGGTCCGTTGCCTAGCAACCGTTGTCGGGTGACCCTTGCTTAGCAACCATGGTCCATTGTCCATATTCAACAATGGTCCATTGTGAATCAACAATGGTCCATTGTCCAAATACCGAACAACGGCCCGTTGCTAGGCGACAGTGTTCCATTGGTCCATTGCCTAGCAACCGTTGTCGGGTGACCCTTGCTTAGCAACCATGGTCCATTGTCCATATTCAACAATCGTCCATTGTGAATCAACAATGGTCCATTGTCCAAATACCTAACAACGGCCCGTTGCCAGGTGACAGTGTTCCATTGGTCCGTTGCTTAGCAACCGTTGTCGGGTGACCCTTGCTTAGCAACCATGGTCCATTGTCCATATTCAACAATGGTCCATTGTGAATCAACAATGGTCCATTGTCCAAATACCTAACAACGGCCCGTTGCTAGGCGACAGTGTTCCATTGGTCCGTTGCCTAGCAACCGTTGTCGGGTGACCCTTGCTTAGCAACCATGGTCCATTGTCCATATTCAACAATGGTCCATTGTGAATCAACAATGGTCCATTGTCCAAATACCTAACAACGGCCCGTTGCTAGGCGACAGTGTTCCATTGGTCCGTTGCCTAGCAACCGTTGTCGGGTGACCCTTGCTTAGCAACCATGGTCCATTGTCCATATTCAACAATGGTCCATTGTGAATCAACAATGGTCCATTGTCCAAATACCTAACAACGGCCCGTTGCTAGGCGACAGTGTTCCATTGGTCCGTTGCCTAGCAACCGTTGTCGGGTGACCCTTGCTTAGCAACCATGGTCCATTGTCCATATTCAACAATGGTCCATTGTGAATCAACAATGGTCCATTGTCCAAATACCTAACAACGGCCCGTTGCTAGGCGACAGTGTTCCATTGGTCCGTTGCCTAGCAACCGTTGTCGGGTGACCCTTGCTTAGCAACCATGGTCCATTGTCCATATTCAACAATGGTCCATTGTGAATCAACAATGGTCCATTGTCCAAATACCGAACAACGGCCCGTTGCTAGGCGACAGTGTTCCATTGGTCCATTGCCTAGCAACCGTTGTCGGGTGACCCTTGCTTAGCAACCATGGTCCATTGTCCATATTCAACAATCGTCCATTGTGAATCAACAATGGTCCATTGTCCAAATACCTAACAACGGCCCGTTGCCAGGTGACAGTGTTCCATTGGTCCGTTGCCTAGCAACCGTTGTCGGGTGACCCTTGCTTAGCAACCATGGTCCATTGTCCATATTCAACAATCGTCCATTGTGAATCAACAATGGTCCATTGTCCAAATACCGAACAACGGCCCATTGCTAGGCGACAGTGTTCCATTGGTCCGTTGCCTAGCAACCGTTGTCAGGTGACCCTTGCTTAGCAACCATGGTCCATTGTCCATATTCAACAATGGTCCATTGTGAATCAACAATGGTCCATTGTCCAAATACCGAACAACGGCCCGTTGCTAGGCGACAGTGTTCCATTGGTCCGTTGCCTAGCAACCGTTGTCGGGTGACCCTTGCTTAGCAACCATGGTCCATTGTCCATATTCAACAATGGTCCATTGTGAATCAACAATGGTCCATTGTCCAAATACCGAACAACGGCCCGTTGCTAGGCGACAGTGTTCCATTGGTCCGTTGCCTAGCAACCGTTGTCGGGTGACCCTTGCTTAGCAACCATGGTCCATTGTCCATATTCAACAATGGTCCATTGTGAATCAACAATGGTCCATTGTCCAAATACCTAACAACGGCCCGTTGCTAGGCGACAGTGTTCCATTGGTCCGTTGCCTAGCAACCGTTGTCGGGTGACCCTTGCTTAGCAACCATGGTCCATTGTCCATATTCAACAATGGTCCATTGTGAATCAACAATGGTCCATTGTCCAAATACCTAACAACGGCCCGTTGCTAGGCGACAGTGTTCCATTGGTCCGTTGCCTAGCAACCATTGTCGGGTGACCCTTGCTTAGCAACCATGGTCCATTGTCCATATTCAACAATGGTCCATTGTGAATCAACAATGGTCCATTGTCCAAATACCTAACAGCGGCTCGTTGCCAGGCGACAGTGTTACATTGGTCCGTTGCCTAGCAACCATTGTCGGGTGACCCTTGCTTAGCAACCATGGTCCATTGTCCATATTCAACAATGGTCCATTGTGAATCAACAATGGTCCATTGTCCAAATACCTAACAACGGCCCGTTGCTAGGCGACAGTGTTCCATTGGTCCGTTGCCTAGCAATCGTTGTCGGGTGACCCTTGCTTAGCAACCATGGTCCATTGTCCATATTCAACAATCGTCCATTGTGAATCAACAATGGTCCATTGTCCAAATACCTAACAACGGCCCGTTGCCAGGTGACAGTGTTCCATTGGTCCGTTGCTTAGCAACCGTTGTCGGGTGACCCTTGCTTAGCAACCATGGTCCATTGTCCATATTCCACAATGGTCCATTGTGAATCAACAATGGTCCATTGTCCAAATACCGAACAACGGCCCGTTGCTAGGCGACAGTGTTCCATTGGTCCATTGCCTAGCAACCGTTGTCGGGTGACCCTTGCTTAGCAACCATGGTCCATTGTCCATATTCAACAATCGTCCATTGTGAATCAACAATGGTCCATTGTCCAAATACCTAACAACGGCTCGTTGCCAGGCGACAGTGTTCCATTGGTCCGTTGCCTAGCAACCATTGTCGGGTGACCCTTGCTTAGCAACCATGGTCCATTGTCCATATTCAACAATGGTCCATTGTGAATCAACAATGGTCCATTGTCCAAATACCTAACAACGGCCCGTTGCTAGGCGACAGTGTTCCATTGGTCCGTTGCCTAGCAACCGTTGTCGGGTGACCCTTGCTTAGCAACCATGGTCCATTGTCCATATTCAACAATGGTCCATTGTGAATCAACAATGGTCCATTGTCCAAATACCTAACAACGGCCCGTTGCTAGGCGACAGTGTTCCATTGGTCCATTGCCTAGCAACCGTTGTCGGGTGACCCTTGCTTAGCAACCATGGTCCATTGTCCATATTCAACAATGGTCCATTGTGAATCAACAATGGTCCATTGTCCAAATACCGAACAACGGCCCGTTGCTAGGCGACAGTGTTCCATTGGTCCGTTGCCTAGCAACCGTTGTCGGGTGACCCTTGCTTAGCAACCATGGTCCATTGTCTATATTCAACAATCGTTTATTGTGAATCAACATGGGTCCATTGTCCAAATACCTAACAACGGCCCGTTGCCAGGTGACAGTGTTCCATTGGTCCGTTGCCTAGCAACCGTTGTCGGGTGACCCTTGCTTAGCAACCACGGTCCATTGTCCATATTCAACAATCGTCCATTGTGAATCAACAATGGTCCATTGTCCAAATACCGAACAACTGGCCCGTTGCTAGGCGACAGTGTTCCATTGGTCCGTTGCCTAGCAACCGTTGTCGGGTGACCCTTGCTTAGCAACCATGGTCCATTGTCCATATTCAACAATGGTCCATTGTGAATCAACAATGGTCCATTGTCCAAATACCTAACAACGGCCCGTTGCTAAGCGACAGTGTTCCATTGGTCCGTTGCCTAGCAACCGTTGTCGGGTGACCCTTGCTTAGCAACCATGGTCCATTGTCCATATTCAACAATGGTCCATTGTGAATCAACAATGGTCCATTGTCCAAATACCTAACAACGGCCCGTTGCTAGGCGACAGTGTTCCATTGGTCCGTTGCTTAGCAACCGTTGTCGGGTGACCCTTGCTAAGCAACCATGGTCCATTGTCCATATTCAACAATGGTCCATTGTGAATCAACAATGGTCCATTGTCCAAATACCTAATAACGGCCCGTTGCTAGGCGACAGTGTTCCATTGGTCCGTTGCCTAGCAACCGTTGTCGGGTGACCCTTGCTTTGCAACCATGGTCCATTGTCCATATTCAACAATGGTCCATTGTGAATCAACAATGGTCCATTGTCCAAATACCTAACAACGGCTCGTTGCCAGGCGACAGTGTTCCATTGGTCCGTTGCCCAGCAACCATTGTCGGGTGACCCTTGCTTAGCAACCATGGTCCATTGTCCATATTCAACAATGGTCCATTGTGAATCAACAATGGTCCATTGTCCAAATACCTAACAACGGCCCGTTGCTAGGCGACAGTGTTCCATTGGTCCGTTGCCTAGCAACCGTTGTCGGGTGACCCTTGCTTAGCAACCATGGTCCATTGTCCATAATCAACAATGGTCCATTGTGAATCAACAATGGTCCATTGTCCAAATACCTAACAACGGCTCGTTGCCAGGCGACAGTGTTCCATTGGTCCGTTGCCTAGCAACCATTGTCGGGTGACCCTTGCTTAGCAACCATGGTCCATTGTCCATATTCAACAATGGTCCATTGTGAATCAACAATGGTCCATTGTCCAAATACCTAACAACGGCCCGTTGCTAGGCGACAGTGTTCCATTGGTCCGTTGCCTAGCAACCGTTGTCGGATGACCCTTGCTTAGCAACCATGGTCCATTGTCCATATTCAACAATGGTCCATTGTCCAAATACCTAACAACGGCCCGTTGCTAGGCGACAGTGTTCCATTGGTCCGTTGCCTAGCAACCGTTGTCGGGTGACCCTTGCTTAGCAACCATGGTCCATTGTCCATATTCAACAATGGTCCATTGTGAATCAACAATGGTCCATTGTCCAAATACCGAACAACGGCCCGTTGCTAGGCGACAGTGTTCCATTGGTCTGTTGCCTAGCAACCGTTGTCGGGTGACCCTTGCTTAGCAACCATGGTCCATTGTCCATATTCAATAATGGTCCATTGTGAATCAACAATGGTCCATTGTCCAAATACCGAACAACGGCCCGTTGCTAGGCGACAGTGTTCCATTGGTCCGTTGCCTAGCAACCGTTGTCAGGTGACCCTTGCTTAGCAACCATGGTCCATTGTCCATATTCAACAATGGTCCATTGTGAATCAACAATGGTCCATTGTCCAAATACCTAACAACGGCTCGTTGCCAGGCGACAGTGTTCCATTGGTCCATTGCCTAGCAACCATTGTCGGGTGACCCTTGCTTAGCAACCATGGTCCATTGTCCATATTCAACAATGGTCCATTGTGAATCAAAAATGGTCCATTGTCCAAATACCTAACAACGGCCCGTTGCTAGGCGACAGTGTTCCATTGGTCCGTTGCCTAGCAACCGTTGTCGGGTGACCCTTGCTTAGCAACCATGGTCCATTGTCCATATTCAACAATGGTCCATTGTGAATCAACAATGGTCCATTGTCCAAATACCTAACAACGGCTCGTTGCCAGGCGACAGTGTTCCATTGGTCCGTTGCCTAGCAACCGTTGTCGGGTGACCCTTGCTTAGCAACCATGGTCCATTGTCCATATTCAACAATGGTCCATTGTGAATCAACAATGGTCCATTGTCCAAATACCGAACAACGGCCCGTTGCTAGGCGACAGTGTTCCATTGGTCCATTGCCTAGCAACCGTTGTCGGGTGACCCTTGCTTAGCAACCATGGTCCATTGTCCATATTCAACAATCGTCCATTGTGAATCAACAATGGTCCATTGTCCAAATACCTAACAACGGCCCGTTGCCAGGTGACAGTGTTCCATTGGTCCGTTGCTTAGCAACCGTTGTCGGGTGACCCTTGCTTAGCAACCATGGTCCATTGTCCATATTCAACAATGGTCCATTGTGAATCAACAATGGTCCATTGTCCAAATACCTAACAACGGCCCGTTGCTAGGCGACAGTGTTCCATTGGTCCGTTGCCTAGCAACCGTTGTCGGGTGACCCTTGCTTAGCAACCATGGTCCATTGTCCATATTCAACAATGGTCCATTGTGAATCAACAATGGTCCATTGTCCAAATACCTAACAACGGCCCGTTGCTAGGCGACAGTGTTCCATTGGTCCGTTGCCTAGCAACCGTTGTCGGGTGACCCTTGCTTAGCAACCATGGTCCATTGTCCATATTCAACAATGGTCCATTGTGAATCAACAATGGTCCATTGTCCAAATACCTAACAACGGCCCGTTGCTAGGCGACAGTGTTCCATTGGTCCGTTGCCTAGCAACCGTTGTCGGGTGACCCTTGCTTAGCAACCATGGTCCATTGTCCATATTCAACAATGGTCCATTGTGAATCAACAATGGTCCATTGTCCAAATACCTAACAACGGCCCGTTGCTAGGCGACAGTGTTCCATTGGTCCATTGCCTAGCAACCGTTGTCGGGTGACCCTTGCTTAGCAACCATGGTCCATTGTCCATATTCAACAATGGTCCATTGTGAATCAACAATGGTCCATTGTCCAAATACCGAACAACGGCCCGTTGCTAGGCGACAGTGTTCCATTGGTCCGTTGCCTAGCAACCGTTGTCGGGTGACCCTTGCTTAGCAACCATGGTCCATTGTCTATATTCAACAATCGTTTATTGTGAATCAACATGGGTCCATTGTCCAAATACCTAACAACGGCCCGTTGCCAGGTGACAGTGTTCCATTGGTCCGTTGCCTAGCAACCGTTGTCGGGTGACCCTTGCTTAGCAACCACGGTCCATTGTCCATATTCAACAATCGTCCATTGTGAATCAACAATGGTCCATTGTCCAAATACCGAACAACGGCCCGTTGCTAGGCGACAGTGTTCCATTGGTCCGTTGCCTAGCAACCGTTGTCGGGTGACCCTTGCTTAGCAACCATGGTCCATTGTCCATATTCAACAATGGTCCATTGTGAATCAACAATGGTCCATTGTCCAAATACCTAACAACGGCCCGTTGCTAAGCGACAGTGTTCCATTGGTCCGTTGCCTAGCAACCGTTGTCGGGTGACCCTTGCTTAGCAACCATGGTCCATTGTCCATATTCAACAATGGTCCATTGTGAATCAACAATGGTCCATTGTCCAAATACCTAACAACGGCCCGTTGCTAGGCGACAGTGTTCCATTGGTCCGTTGCTTAGCAACCGTTGTCGGGTGACCCTTGCTTAGCAACCATGGTCCATTGTCCATATTCAACAATGGTCCATTGTGAATCAACAATGGTCCATTGTCCAAATACCTAATAACGGCCCGTTGCTAGGCGACAGTGTTCCATTGGTCCGTTGCCTAGCAACCGTTGTCGGGTGACCCTTGCTTTGCAACCATGGTCCATTGTCCATATTCAACAATGGTCCATTGTGAATCAACAATGGTCCATTGTCCAAATACCTAACAACGGCTCGTTGCCAGGCGACAGTGTTCCATTGGTCCGTTGCCCAGCAACCATTGTCGGGTGACCCTTGCTTAGCAACCATGGTCCATTGTCCATATTCAACAATGGTCCATTGTGAATCAACAATGGTCCATTGTCCAAATACCTAACAACGGCCCGTTGCTAGGCGACAGTGTTCCATTGGTCCGTTGCCTAGCAACCGTTGTCGGGTGACCCTTGCTTAGCAACCATGGTCCATTGTCCATAATCAACAATGGTCCATTGTGAATCAACAATGGTCCATTGTCCAAATACCTAACAACGGCTCGTTGCCAGGCGACAGTGTTCCATTGGTCCGTTGCCTAGCAACCATTGTCGGGTGACCCTTGCTTAGCAACCATGGTCCATTGTCCATATTCAACAATGGTCCATTGTGAATCAACAATGGTCCATTGTCCAAATACCTAACAACGGCCCGTTGCTAGGCGACAGTGTTCCATTGGTCCGTTGCCTAGCAACCGTTGTCGGATGACCCTTGCTTAGCAACCATGGTCCATTGTCCATATTCAACAATGGTCCATTGTCCAAATACCTAACAACGGCCCGTTGCTAGGCGACAGTGTTCCATTGGTCCGTTGCCTAGCAACCGTTGTCGGGTGACCCTTGCTTAGCAACCATGGTCCATTGTCCATATTCAACAATGGTCCATTGTGAATCAACAATGGTCCATTGTCCAAATACCGAACAACGGCCCGTTGCTAGGCGACAGTGTTCCATTGGTCTGTTGCCTAGCAACCGTTGTCGGGTGACCCTTGCTTAGCAACCATGGTCCATTGTCCATATTCAATAATGGTCCATTGTGAATCAACAATGGTCCATTGTCCAAATACCGAACAACGGCCCGTTGCTAGGCGACAGTGTTCCATTGGTCCGTTGCCTAGCAACCGTTGTCAGGTGACCCTTGCTTAGCAACCATGGTCCATTGTCCATATTCAACAATGGTCCATTGTGAATCAACAATGGTCCATTGTCCAAATACCTAACAACGGCTCGTTGCCAGGCGACAGTGTTCCATTGGTCCATTGCCTAGCAACCATTGTCGGGTGACCCTTGCTTAGCAACCATGGTCCATTGTCCATATTCAACAATGGTCCATTGTGAATCAAAAATGGTCCATTGTCCAAATACCTAACAACGGCCCGTTGCTAGGCGACAGTGTTCCATTGGTCCGTTGCCTAGCAACCGTTGTCGGGTGACCCTTGCTTAGCAACCATGGTCCATTGTCCATATTCAACAATGGTCCATTGTGAATCAACAATGGTCCATTGTCCAAATACCTAACAACGGCTCGTTGCCAGGCGACAGTGTTCCATTGGTCCGTTGCCTAGCAACCGTTGTCGGGTGACCCTTGCTTAGCAACCATGGTCCATTGTCCATATTCAACAATGGTCCATTGTGAATCAACAATGGTCCATTGTCCAAATACCGAACAACGGCCCGTTGCTAGGCGACAGTGTTCCATTGGTCCATTGCCTAGCAACCGTTGTCGGGTGACCCTTGCTTAGCAACCATGGTCCATTGTCCATATTCAACAATCGTCCATTGTGAATCAACAATGGTCCATTGTCCAAATACCTAACAACGGCCCGTTGCCAGGTGACAGTGTTCCATTGGTCCGTTGCTTAGCAACCATTGTCGGGTGACCCTTGCTTAGCAACCATGGTCCATTGTCCATATTCAACAATGGTCCATTGTGAATCAACAATGGTCCATTGTCCAAATACCTAACAACGGCCCGTTGCTAGGCGACAGTGTTCCATTGGTCCGTTGCCTAGCAACCGTTGTCGGGTGACCCTTGCTTAGCAACCATGGTCCATTGTCCATATTCAACAATGGTCCATTGTGAATCAACAATGGTCCATTGTCCAAATACCTAACAACGGCCCGTTGCTAGGCGACAGTGTTCCATTGGTCCGTTGCCTAGCAACCGTTGTCGGGTGACCCTTGCTTAGCAACCATGGTCCATTGTCCATATTCAACAATGGTCCATTGTGAATCAACAATGGTCCATTGTCCAAATACCTAACAACGGCCCGTTGCTAGGCGACAGTGTTCCATTGGTCCGTTGCCTAGCAACCGTTGTCGGGTGACCCTTGCTTAGCAACCATGGTCCATTGTCCATATTCAACAATGGTCCATTGTGAATCAACAATGGTCCATTGTCCAAATACCGAACAACGGCCCGTTGCTAGGCGACAGTGTTCCATTGGTCCGTTGCCTAGCAACCGTTGTCGGGTGACCCTTGCGTAGCAACCATGGTCCATTGTCCATATTCAACAATCGTCCATTGTGAATCAACAATGGTCCATTGTCCAAATACCTAACAACGGCTCGTTGCCAGGCGACAGTGTTCCATTGGTCCGTTGTCTAGCAACCATTGTCGGGTGACCCTTGCTTAGCAACCATGGTCCATTGTCCATATTCAACAATGGTCCATTGTGAATCAACAATGGTCCATTGTCCAAATACCTAACAATGGCCCGTTGCTAGGCGACAGTGTTCCATTGGTCCATTGCCTAGCAACCGTTGTCGGGTGACACTTGCTTAGCAACCATGGTCCATTGTCCATATTCAACAATGGTCCATTGTCCAAATACCTAACAACGGCCCGTTGCTAGGCGACAGTGTTCCATTAGTCCGTTGCCTAGCAACCGTTGTCGGGTGACCCTTGCTTAGCAACCATGGTCCATTGTCCAAATATCTAACAATGGCCCGTTGCTAGGCGACAGTGTTCCATTGGTCCGTTGCCTAGCAACCGTTGTCGGGTGACCCTTGCTTAGCAACCATGGTCAATTGTCCATATTCAACAATGGTCCATTGTGAATCAGCAATGGTCCATTGTCCAAATACCTATCAACGGCCCGTTGCTAGGCGACAGTGTTCCATTGGTCCGTTGCCTAGCAACCTTTGTCGGGTGACCCTTGCTAAGCAACCATGGTCCATTGTCCATATTGAACAATGGTCCATTGTGAATCAACAATGGTCCATTGTCCAAATACCTAACAACGGCCCATTGCTAGGCGACAGTGTTCCATTGGTCTGTTGCCTAGCAACCGTTGTCGGGTGACCCTTGCTTAGCAACCATGGTCCATTGTCCATATTCAACAATGGTCCATTGTGAATCAACAATGGTCCATTGTCCAAATACCTAACAACGGCCCGTTGCTAGGCGACAGTGTTCCATTGGTCCGTTGCCTAGCAACCGTTGTTGGGTGACCCTTGCTTAGCAACCATGGTCCATTGTCCATATTCAACAATGGTCCATTGTGAATCAACAATGGTCCATTGTCCAAATACCTAACAATGGCCCGTTGCTAGGCGACAGTGTTCCATTGGTCCGTTGCCTAGCAACCTTTGTCGGGTGACCCTTGCTTAGCAACCATGGTCCATTGTCCATATTCAACAATCGTCCATTGTGAATCAACAATGGTCCATTGTCCAAATACCTAACAACGGCCCGTTGCCAGGTGACAGTGTTCCATTGGTCCGTTGCTTAGCAACCGTTGTCGGGTGACCCTTGCTTAGCAACCATGGTCCATTGTCCATATTCAACAATGGTCCATTGTGAATCAACAATGGTCCATTGTCCAAATACCTAACAACGGCCCGTTGCTAGGCGACAGTGTTCCATTGGTCCGTTGCCTAGCAACCGTTGTCGGGTGACCCTTGCTTAGCAACCATGGTCCATTGTCCATATTCAACAATGGTCCATTGTGAATCAACAATGGTCCATTGTCCAAATACCTAACAACGGCCCGTTGCTAGGCGACAGTGTTCCATTGGTCCGTTGCCTAGCAACCGTTGTCGGGTGACCCTTGCTTAGCAACCATGGTCCATTGTCCATATTCAACAATGGTCCATTGTCCAAATACCTATCAACGGCCCGTTGCTAGGCGACAGTGTTCCATTGGTCCGTTGCCTAGCAACCGTTGTCGGGTGACCCTTGCTTAGCAACCATGGTCCATTGTCCATATTCAACAATGGTCCATTGTGAATCAACAATGGTCCATTGTCCAAATACCTAACAATGGCGCGTTGCTAGGCGACAGTGTTCCATTGGTCTGTTGCCTAGCAACCGTTGTCTGGTGACCCTTGCTTAGCAACCATGGTCCATTGTCCATATTCAACAATGGTCCATTGTGAATCAACAATGGTCCATTGTCCAAATACCTAACAATGGCCCGTTGCTAGGCGACAGTGTTCCTTCGGCCCGTTGCCTAGCAACTGTTGTCGGGTGACCCTTGCTTAGCAATCATGGTCCATTGTCCATATTCAACAATGGTCCATTGTGAATCAACAATGGTCCATTGTCCAAATACCTAACAATGGCGCGTTGCTAGGCGACAGTGTTCCATTGGTCTGTTGCCTAGCAACCGTTGTCGGGTGACCCTTGCTTAGCAACCATGGTCCATTGTCCATATTCAACAATGGTCCATTGTGAATCAACAATGGTCCATTGTCCAAATACCTAACAATGGCCTGTTGCTAGGCGACAGTGTTCCATTGGTCCGTTGCCTAGCAACCTTTGTCGGGTGACCCTTGCTTAGCAACCGTGGTCCATTGTCCATATTCAACAATGGTCCATTGTGAATCAACAATGGTCCATTGTCCAAATACCTAACAACGGCTCGTTGCCAGGCGACAGTGTTCCATTGGTCCGTTGCCTAGCAACCATTGTCGGGTGACCCTTGCTTAGCAACCATGGTCCATTGTCCAAATTCAACAATGGTCCATTGTGAATCAACAATGGTCCATTGTCCAAATACCTAACAACAGCCCGTTGCTAGGCGACAGTGTTCCATTGGTCCGTTGCCTAGCAACCGTTGTCGGGTGACCCTTGCTTAGCAACCATGGTCCACTGTCCATATTCAACAATGGTCCATTGTGAATCAACAATGGTCCATTGTCCAAATACCTAACAACGGCCCGTTGCTAGGCGACAGTGTTCCATTGGTCCGTTGCCTAGCAACCGTTGTCGGGTGACCCTTGCTTAGCAACCATGGTCCATTGTCCATATTCAACAATGGTCCATTGTGAATCAACAATGGTCCATTGTCCAAATACCGAACAACGGCCCGTTGCTAGGCGACAGTGTTCCATTGGTCCGTTGCCTAGCAACCGTTGTCGGGTGACCCTTGCTTAGCAACCATGGTCCATTGTCCATATTCAACAATGGTCCATTGTGAATCAACAATGGTCCATTGTCCAAATACCTAACAACGGCCCGTTGTTAGGCGACAGTGTTCCATTGGTCCTTTGCCTAGCAACCGTTGTCTGGTGACCCTTGCTTAGCAACCATGGTCCATTGTCCATATTCAACAATGGTCCATTGTGAATCAACAATGGTCCATTGTCCAAATACCGAACAACGGCCCGTTGCTAGGCGACAGTGTTCCATTGGTCCGTTGCCTAGCAACCGTTGTCGGGTGACCCTTGCTTAGCAACCATGGTCCATTGTCCATATTCAACAATGGTCCATTGTCCAAATACCTATCAACGGCCCGTTGCTAGGTGACACTGTTCCATTGGTCCGTTGCCTAGCAACCGTTGTTGGGTGACCCTTGCTTAGCAACCATGGTCCATTGTCCATATTCAACAATGGTCCATTGTCCAAATACCTAACAATGGCCCGTTGCTAGGCGACAGTGCTCCATTGGTCCGTTGCCTAGCAACCGTTGTCGGGTGACCCTTGCTTAGCAACCATGGTCCATTGTCCATATTCAACAATGGTCCATTGTGAATCAACAATGGTCCATTGTCCAAATACCTAACAACGGCCCGTTGCTAGGCGACAGTGTTCCACTGGTCCGTTGCCTAGCAACCGTTGTCGGGTGACACTTGCTTAGCAACCATGGTCCATTGTCCATATTCAACAATGGTCCATTGTCCAAATACCTAACAATGGCCCGTTGCTAGGCGACAGTGCTCCATTGGTCCGTTGCCTAGCAACCGTTGTCGGGTGACCCTTGCTTAGCAATTATGGTCAATTGTCCATATTCAACAATGGTCCATTGTGAATCAGCAATGGTCCATTGTCCAAATACCTAACAAGGGCCCGTTGCTAGGCGACAGTGTTCCATTGGTCCGTTGCCTAGCAACCGTTGTCGGGCGACCCTTGCTTAGCAACCATGGTCCATTGTCCATATTCAACAATGGTCCATTGTCCAAATACCTATCAACGGCCCGTTGCCAGGCGACAGTGTTCCATTGGTCTGTTGCCTAGCAACCGTTGTCGGGTGACCCTTGCTTAGCAACCATGGTCCATTGTCCATATTCAACAATGGTCCATTGTGAATCAACAATGGTCCATTGTCCAAATACCTAACAACGGCCCGTTGCTAGGCGACAGTGTTCCATTGGTCCGTTGCCTAGCAACCGTTGTCGGGTGACCCTTGCTTAGCAACCATGGTCCATTGTCCATATTCAACAATGGTCCATTGTGAATCAACAATGGTCCATTGTCCAAATACCTAACAACGGCCCGTTGCTAGGCGACAGTGTTCCATTGGTCCGTTGCCTAGCAACCGTTGTCGGGTGACCCTTGCTTAGCAACCATGGTCCATTGTCCATATTCAACAATGGTCCATTGTGAATCAACAATGGTCCATTGTCCAAATACCTAACAATGGCCCGTTGCTAGGCGACAGTGTTCCATTGGTCCGTTGCCTAGCAACCTTTGTCGGGTGACCCTTGCTTAGCAACCATGGTCCATTGTCCATATTCAACAATGGTCCATTGTGAATCAACAATGGTCCATTGTCCAAATACCTAACAACGGCCCATTGCCAGGCGACAGTGTTCCATTGGTCTGTTGCCTAGCAACCGTTGTCGGGTGACCCTTGCTTAGCAACCATGGTCCATTGTCCATATTCAACAATGGTCCATTGTGAATCAACAATGGTCCATTGTCCAAATACCTAACAACGGCCCGTTGCTAGGCGACAGTGTTCCATTGGTCCGTTGCCTAGCAACCGTTGTCGGGTGACCCTTGCTTAGCAACCATGGTCCATTGTCCATATTCAACAATGGTCCATTGTGAATCAACAATGGTCCATTGTCCAAATACCTAACAACGGCCCGTTGCTAGGCGACAGTGTTCCAATTGTCCGTTGCCTAGCAACCGTTGTCGGGTGACCCTTGCTTAGCAACCATGGTCAATTGTCCATATTCAACAATGGTCCATTGTGAATCAGCAATGGTCCTTTGTCCAAATACCTAACAACGGCCCGTTGCTAGGCGACAGTGTTCCATTGGTCCGTTGCCTAGCAACCGTTGTCGGGTGACCCTTGCTTAGCAACCATGGTCCATTGTCCATATTCAACAATGGTCCATTGTCCAAATACCTAACAATGGCCCGTTGCTAGGCGACAGTGTTCCATTGGTCCGTTGCCTAGCAACCGTTGTCGGGTGACCCTTGCTTAGCAACCATGGTCCATTGTGCATATTCAACAATGGTCCATTGTGAATCAACAATGGTCCATTGTCCAAATACCTAACAATGGCCCGTTGCTAGGCGACAGTGTTCCATTGGTCCATTGCCTAGCAACCGTTGTCGGGTGACCCTTGCTTAGCAACCATGGTCCATTGTCCATATTCAACAATGGTCCATTGTGAATCAACAATGGTCCATTGTCCAAATACCTAACAACGGCCCGTTGCTAGGCGACAGTGTTCCATTGGTCCGTTGCCTAGCAACCGTTGTCGGGTGACCCTTGCTTAGCAACCATGGTCCATTGTCCATATTCAACAATGGTCCATTGTGAATCAACAATGGTCCATTGTCCAAATACCTAACAACGGCCCGTTGCCAGGTGACAGTGTTCCATTGGTCCGTTGCCTAGCAACCGTTGTCGGGTGACCCTTGCTTAGCAACCATGGTCCACAATGGTCCATTGTCCAAATACCTAACAAGGGCCCGTTGCTAGGCGACAGTGTTCCATTGGTCCGTTGCCTAGCAACCGTTGTCGGGTGACCCTTGCTTAGCAACCATGGTCCATTGTCCATATTCAACAATGGTCCATTGTGAATCAACAATGGTCCATTGTCCAAATACCTAACAACGGCCCGTTGCTAGGCGACAGTGTTCCATTGGTCCGTTGCCTAGCAACCGTTGTCGGGTGACCCTTGCTTAGCAACCATGGTCCATTGTCCATATTCAACAATGGTCCATTGTGAATCAACAATGGTCCATTGTCCAAATACCTAACAAGGGCCCGTTGCTAGGCGACAGTGTTCCATTGGTCCGTTGCCTAGCAACCGTTGTCGGGTGACCCTTGCTTAGCAACCATGGTCCATTGTCCATATTCAACAATGGTCCATTGTGAATCAACAATGGTCCATTGTCCAAATACCTAACAAGGGCCCGTTGCTAGGCGACAGTGTTCCATTGGTCCGTTGCCTAGCAACCGTTGTCGGGTGACCCTTGCTTAGCAACCATGGTCCATTGTCCATATTCAACAATGGTCCATTGTCCAAATACCTAACAACGGCCCGTTGCTAGGCGACAGTGTTCCATTGGTCCGTTGCCTAGCAACCGTTGTCGGGTGACCCTTGCTTAGCAACCATGGTCCATTGTCCATATTCAACAATGGTCCATTGTCCAAATACCTAACAATGGCCCGTTGCTAGGCGACAGTGTTCCATTGGTCCGTTGCCTAGCAACCATTGTCGGGTGACCCTTGCTTGGCAACCATGGTCCATTGTCCATATTTAACAATGGTCCATTGTGAATCAACAATGGTCCATTGTCCAAATACCTAACAACGGCCCGTTGCTAGGCGACAGTGTTCCATTGGTCCGTTGACTAGCAACCGTTGTCGGGTGACCCTTGCTTAGCAACCATGGTCCATTGTCCATATTCAACAATGGTCCATTGTCCAAATACCTAACAATGGCCCGTTGCTAGGCGACAGTGTTCCAATTGTCCGTTGCCTAGCAACCGTTGTCGGGTGACCCTTGCTTAGCAACCATGGTCCATTGTCCATATTCAACAATGGTCCATTGTGAATCAACAATGGTCCATTGTCCAAATACCTAACAATGGCCCGTTGCTAGGCGACAGTGTTCCAATTGTCCGTTGCCTAGCAACCGTTGTCGGGTGACCCTTGCTTAGCAACCATGGTCCATTGTCCATATTCAACAATGGTCCATTGTGAATCAACAATGGTCCATTGTCCAAATACCTAACAATGGCCCGTTGCTAGGCGACAGTGTTCCATTGGTCCGTTGCCTAGCAACCGTTGTCGGGTGACACTTGCTTAGCAACCATGGTCCATTGTCCATATTCAACAATGGTCCATTGTCCAAATACCTAACAACGGCCCGTTGCTAGGCGTCAGTGTTCCATTGGTCCGTTGCCTAGCAACCGTTGTCGGGTGACACTTGCTTAGCAACCATGGTCCATTGTCCATATTCAACAATGGTCCATTGTCCAAATACCTAACAACGGCCCGTTGCTAGGCGACAGTGTTCCATTGGTCCGTTGCCTAGCAACCGTTGTCGGGCGACCCTTGCTTAGCAACCATGGTCCATTGTCCATATTCAACAATGGTCTATTGTCCAAATACCTATCAACGGCCCGTTGCTAGGCGACAGTGTTCCATTGGTCCGTTGCCTAGCAACCGTTGTCGGGTGACCCTTGCTTAGCAACCATGGTCCATTGTCCATATTCAACAATGGTCCATTGTGAATCAACAATGGTCCATTGTCCAAATACCTAACAACGGCCCGTTGCCAGGTGACAGTGTTCCATTGGTCCGTTGCCTAGCAACCGTTGTCGGGTGACCCTTGCTTAGCAACCATGGTCCATTGTCCATATTCAACAATGGTCCATTGTGAATCAACAATGGTCCATTGACCAAATACCTAACAACGGCCCGTTGCTAGGCGACAGTGTTCCATTGGTCCGTTGCCTAGCAACCGTTGTCGGGTGACCCTTGCTTAGCAACCATGGTCCATTGTCCATATTCAACAATGGTCCATTGTGAATCAACAATGGTCCATTGTCCAAATACCTAACAACGGCCCGTTGCTAGGCGACAGTGTTCCATTGGTCCGTTGCCTAGCAACCGTTGTCGGGTGACCATTGCTTAACAACCATGGTCCATTGTCCATATTCAACAATGGTCCATTGTGAATCAACAATGGTCCATTGTCCAAATACCTAACAACGGCCCGTTGCTAGGCGACAGTGTTCCATTGGTCCGTTGCCTAGCAACCGTTGTCGGGTGACCCTTGCTTAGCAACCATGGTCCATTGTCCATATTCAACAATGGTCCATTGTGAATCAACAATGGTCCATTGTCCAAATACCTAACAACGGCCCGTTGCTAGGCGACAGTGTTCCATTGGTCCGTTGCCTAGCAACCGTTGTCGGGTGACCCTTGCTTAGCAACCATGGTCCATTGTCCATATTCAACAATGGTCCATTGTGAATCAACAATGGTCCATTGTTCAAATACCTAACAACGGCCCGTTGCTAGGCGACAGTGTTCTATTGGTCCGTTGCCTAGCAACCGTTGTCGGGTGACCCTTGCTTAGCAACCATGGTCCATTGTCCATATTCAACAATGGTCCATTGTGAATCAACAATGGTCCATTGTCCAAATACCTAACAACGGCCCGTTGCTAGGCGACAGTGTTCCATTGGTCCGTTGCCTAGCAACCGTTGTCGGGTGACCCTTGCTTAGCAACCATGGTCCATTGTCCATATTCAACAATGGTCCATTGTCCAAATACCTAACAATGGCCCGTTGCTAGGCGACAGTGTTCCATTGGTCCGTTGCCTAGCAACCGTTGTCGGGTGACCCTTGCTTAGCAACCATGGTCCATTGTCCATATTCAACAATGGTCCATTGTCCAAATACCTAACAATGGCCCGTTGCTAGGCGACAGTGTTCCATTGGTCCGTTGCCTAGCAACCGTTGTCGGGTGACCCTTGCTTAGCAACCATGGTCCATTGTCCATATTCAACAATGGTCCATTGTGAATCAACAATGGTCCATTGTCCAAATACCTAACAACGGCCCGTTGCTAGGCGACAGTGTTCCATTGGTCCATTGCCTAGCAACCGTTGTCGGGTGACCCTTGCTTAGCAACCATGGTCCATTGTCCATATTCAACAATGGTCCATTGTGAATCAACAATGGTCCATTGTCCAAATACCTAACAATGGCCCGTTGCTAGGCGACAGTGTTCCATTGGTCCGTTGCCTAGCAACCTTTGTCGGGTGACCCTTGCTTAGCAACCATGGTCCATTGTCCATATTCAACAATGGTCCATTGTCCAAATACCTAACAACGGCTCGTTGCCAGGCGACAGTGTTCCATTGGTCCGTTGCCTAGCAACCATTGTCGGGTGACCCTTGCTTAGCAACCATGGTCCATTGTCCATATTCAACAATGGTCCATTGTGAATCAACAATGGTCCATTGTCCAAATACCTAACAACGGCCCGTTGCTAGGCGACAGTGTTCCATTGGTCCGTTGCCTAGCAACCGTTGTCGGGTGACCCTTGCTTAGCAACCATGGTCCATTGTCCATATTCAACAATGGTCCATTGTGAATCAACAATGGTCCATTGTCCAAATACCTAACAACGGCCCGTTGCTAGGCGACAGTGTTCCATTGGTCCGTTGCCTAGCAACCGTTGTCGGGTGACCCTTGCTTAGCAACCATGGTCCATTGTCCATATTCAACAATGGTCCATTGTGAATCAACAATGGTCCATTGTCCAAATACCTAACAACGGCCCGTTGCCAGGCGACAGTGTTCCATTGGTCCGTTGCCTAGCAACCGTTGTCGGGTGACCCTTGCTTAGCAACCATGGTCAATTGTCCATATTCAACAATGGTCCATTGTGAATCAGCAATGGTCCATTGTCCAAATACCTAACAACGGCCCGTTGCTAGGCGACAGTGTTCCATTGGTCCGTTGCCTAGCAACCAATGTCGGGTGACCCTTGCTTAGCAACCATGGTCCATTGTCCATATTCAACAATGGTCCATTGTCCAAATACCTAACAATGGCCCGTTGCTAGGCGACAGTGTTCCATTGGTCCGTTGCCTAGCAACCATTGTCGGGTGACCCTTGCTTAGCAACCATGGTCCATTGTCCATATTCAACAATGGTCTATTGTCCAAATACCTATCAACGGCCCGTTGCTAGGCGACAGTGTTCCATTGGTCCGTTGCCTAGCAACCGTTGTCGGGTGACCCTTGCTTAGCAACCATGGTCCATTGTCCATATTCAACAATGGTCCATTGTGAATCAACAATGGTCCATTGTCCAAATACCTAACAATGGTGCGTTGCTAGGCGACAGTGTTCCATTGGTCCGTTGTCTAGCAACTGTTGTCGGGAGACCCTTGCTTAGCAACCATGGTCCATTGTCCATATTCAACAATGGTCCATTGTGAATCAACAATGGTCCATTGTCCAAATACCTAACAACGGCCCGTTGCCAGGTGACAGTGTTCCATTGGTCCGTTGCCTAGCAACCGTTGTCGGGTGACCCTTGCTTAGCAACCATGGTCCATTGTCCATATTCAACAATGGTCCATTGTGAATCAACAATGGTCCATTGACCAAATACCTAACAACGGCCCGTTGCTAGGCGACAGTGTTCCATTGGTCCGTTGCCTAGCAACCGTTGTCGGGTGACCCTTGCTTAGCAACCATGGTCCATTGTCCATATTCAACAATGGTCCATTGTGAATCAACAATGGTCCATTGTCCAAATACCTAACAACGGCCCGTTGCTAGGCGACAGTGTTCCATTGGTCCGTTGCCTAGCAACCGTTGTCGGGTGACCATTGCTTAACAACCATGGTCCATTGTCCATATTCAACAATGGTCCATTGTGAATCAACAATGGTCCATTGTCCAAATACCTAACAACGGCCCGTTGCTAGGCGACAGTGTTCCATTGGTCCGTTGCCTAGCAACCGTTGTCGGGTGACCCTTGCTTAGCAACCATGGTCCATTGTCCATATTCAACAATGGTCCATTGTGAATCAACAATGGTCCATTGTCCAAATACCTAACAACGGCCCGTTGCTAGGCGACAGTGTTCCATTGGTCCGTTGCCTAGCAACCGTTGTCGGGTGACCCTTGCTTAGCAACCATGGTCCATTGTCCATATTCAACAATGGTCCATTGTGAATCAACAATGGTCCATTGTTCAAATACCTAACAACGGCCCGTTGCTAGGCGACAGTGTTCTATTGGTCCGTTGCCTAGCAACCGTTGTCGGGTGACCCTTGCTTAGCAACCATGGTCCATTGTCCATATTCAACAATGGTCCATTGTGAATCAACAATGGTCCATTGTCCAAATACCTAACAACGGCCCGTTGCTAGGCGACAGTGTTCCATTGGTCCGTTGCCTAGCAACCGTTGTCGGGTGACCCTTGCTTAGCAACCATGGTCCATTGTCCATATTCAACAATGGTCCATTGTCCAAATACCTAACAATGGCCCGTTGCTAGGCGACAGTGTTCCATTGGTCCGTTGCCTAGCAACCGTTGTCGGGTGACCCTTGCTTAGCAACCATGGTCCATTGTCCATATTCAACAATGGTCCATTGTCCAAATACCTAACAATGGCCCGTTGCTAGGCGACAGTGTTCCATTGGTCCGTTGCCTAGCAACCGTTGTCGGGTGACCCTTGCTTAGCAACCATGGTCCATTGTCCATATTCAACAATGGTCCATTGTGAATCAACAATGGTCCATTGTCCAAATACCTAACAACGGCCCGTTGCTAGGCGACAGTGTTCCATTGGTCCATTGCCTAGCAACCGTTGTCGGGTGACCCTTGCTTAGCAACCATGGTCCATTGTCCATATTCAACAATGGTCCATTGTGAATCAACAATGGTCCATTGTCCAAATACCTAACAATGGCCCGTTGCTAGGCGACAGTGTTCCATTGGTCCGTTGCCTAGCAACCTTTGTCGGGTGACCCTTGCTTAGCAACCATGGTCCATTGTCCATATTCAACAATGGTCCATTGTCCAAATACCTAACAACGGCTCGTTGCCAGGCGACAGTGTTCCATTGGTCCGTTGCCTAGCAACCATTGTCGGGTGACCCTTGCTTAGCAACCATGGTCCATTGTCCATATTCAACAATGGTCCATTGTGAATCAACAATGGTCCATTGTCCAAATACCTAACAACGGCCCGTTGCTAGGCGACAGTGTTCCATTGGTCCGTTGCCTAGCAACCGTTGTCGGGTGACCCTTGCTTAGCAACCATGGTCCATTGTCCATATTCAACAATGGTCCATTGTGAATCAACAATGGTCCATTGTCCAAATACCTAACAACGGCCCGTTGCTAGGCGACAGTGTTCCATTGGTCCGTTGCCTAGCAACCGTTGTCGGGTGACCCTTGCTTAGCAACCATGGTCCATTGTCCATATTCAACAATGGTCCATTGTGAATCAACAATGGTCCATTGTCCAAACACCTAACAACGGCCCGTTGCTAGGCGACAGTGTTCCATTGGTCCGTTGCCTAGCAACCGTTGTCGGGTGACCCTTGCTTAGCAACCATGGTCCATTGTCCATATTCAACAATGGTCCATTGTGAATCAACAATGGTCCATTGTCCAAATACCTAACAACGGCCCGTTGCCAGGCGACAGTGTTCCATTGGTCCGTTGCCTAGCAACCGTTGTCGGGTGACCCTTGCTTAGCAACCATGGTCAATTGTCCATATTCAACAATGGTCCATTGTGAATCAGCAATGGTCCATTGTCCAAATACCTAACAACGGCCCGTTGCTAGGCGACAGTGTTCCATTGGTCCGTTGCCTAGCAACCAATGTCGGGTGACCCTTGCTTAGCAACCATGGTCCATTGTCCATATTCAACAATGGTCCATTGTCCAAATACCTAACAATGGCCCGTTGCTAGGCGACAGTGTTCCATTGGTCCGTTGCCTAGCAACCATTGTCGGGTGACCCTTGCTTGGCAACCATGGTCCATTGTGCATATTCAACAATGGTCCATTGTGAATCAACAATGGTCCATTGTCCAAATACCTAACAACGGCCCGTTGCTAGGCGACAATGATCCATTGGTCCATTGCCTAGCAACCGTTGTCGGGTGACCCTTGCTTAGCAACCATGGTCCATTGTCCATATTCAACAATGGTCCATTGTGAATCAACAATGGTCCATTGTCCAAATACCTAACAATGGCCCGTTGCTAGGCGACAATGATCCATTGGTCCATTGCCTAGCAACCGTTGTCGGGTGACCCTTGCTTAGCAACCATGGTCCATTGTCCATATTCAACAATGGTCCATTGTGAATCAACAATGGTCCATTGTCCAAATACCTAACAACGGCCCGTTGCTAGGCGACAGTGTTCCATTAGTCCGTTGCCTAGCAACCGTTGTCGGGTGACCCTTGCTTAGCAACCATGGTCCATTGTCCAAATATCTAACAATGGCCCGTTGCTAGGCGACAGTGTTCCATTGGTCCGTTGCCTAGCAACCGTTGTCGGGTGACCCTTGCTTAGCAACCATGGTCAATTGTCCATATTCAACAATGGTCCATTGTGAATCAACAATGGTCCATTGTCCAAATACCTAACAATGGCCCGTTGCTAGGCGACAGTGTTCCATTGGTCCGTTGCCTAGCAACCGTTGTCGGGGTGACACTTGCTTAGCAACCATGGTCCATTGTCCATATTCAACAATGGTCCATCGTCCAAATACCTAACAACGGCCCGTTGCTAGGCGACAGTGTTCCATTAGTCCGTTGCCTAGCAACCGTTGTCGGGTGACCCTTGCTTAGCAACCATGGTCCATTGTCCAAATATCTAACAATGGCCCGTTGCTAGGCGACAGTGTTCCATTGGTCCGTTGCCTAGCAACCGTTGTCGGGTGACCCTTGTTTAGCAACCATGGTCAATTGTCCATATTCAACAATGGTCCATTGTGAATCAGCAATGGTCCATTGTCCAAATACCTATCAACGGCCCGTTGCTAGGCGACAGTGTTCCATTGGTCCGTTGCCTAGCAACCTTTGTCGGGTGACCCTTGCTAAGCAACCATGGTCCATTGTCCATATTCAACAATGGTCCATTGTGAATCAGCAATGTTCCATTGTCCAAATACCTAACAACGGCCCATTGCCAGGCGACAGTGTTCCATTGGTCTGTTGCCTAGCAACCGTTGTCGGGTGACCCTTGCTTAGCAACCATGGTCCATTGTCCATATTCAACAATGGTCCATTGTGAATCAACAATGGTCCATTGTCCAAATACCTAACAATGGCGCGTTGCTAGGCGACAGTGTTCCATTGGTCTGTTGCCTAGCAACCGTTGTCTGGTGACCCTTGCTTAGCAACCATGGTCCATTGTCCATATTCAACAATGGTCCATTGTGAATCAACAATGGTCCATTGTCCAAATACCTAACAATGGCCCGTTGCTAGGCGACAGTGTTCCTTCGGCCCGTTGCCTAGCAACTGTTGTCGGGTGACCCTTGCTTAGCAACCATGGTCCATTGTCCATATTCAACAATGGTCCATTGTGAATCAACAATGGTCCATTGTCCAAATACCTAACAATGGCGCGTTGCTAGGCGACAGTGTTCCATTGGTCTGTTGCCTAGCAACCGTTGTCGGGTGACCCTTGCTTAGCAACCATGGTCCATTGTCCATATTCAACAATGGTCCATTGTGAATCAACAATGGTCCATTGTCCAAATACCTAACAATGGCCTGTTGCTAGGCGACAGTGTTCCATTGGTCCGTTGCCTAGCAACCGTTGTCGGGTGACCCTTGCTTAGCAATTATGGTCAATTGTCCATATTCAACAATGGTCCATTGTGAATCAGCAATGGTCCATTGTCCAAATACCTAACAAGGGCCCGTTGCTAGGCGACAGTGTTCCATTGGTCCGTTGCCTAGCAACCGTTGTCGGGCGACCCTTGCTTCGCAACCATGGTCCATTGTCCATATTCAACAATGGTCCATTGTCCAAATACCTATCAACGGCCCGTTGCCAGGCGACAGTGTTCCATTGGTCTGTTGCCTAGCAACCGTTGTCGGGTGACCCTTGCTTAGCAACCATGGTCCATTGTCCATATTCAACAATGGTCCATTGTGAATCAACAATGGTCCATTGTCCAAATACCTAACAACGGCCCGTTGCTAGGCGACAGTGTTCCATTGGTCCGTTGCCTAGCAACCGTTGTCGGGTGACCCTTGCTTAGCAACCATGGTCCATTGTCCATATTCAACAATGGTCCATTGTGAATCAACAATGGTCCATTGTCCAAATACCTAACAACGGCCCGTTGCTAGGCGACAGTGTTCCATTGTTCCGTTGCCTAGCAACCGTTGTCGGGTGACCCTTGCTTAGCAACCATGGTCCATTGTCCATATTCAACAATGGTCCATTGTGAATCAACAATGGTCCATTGTCCAAATACCTAACAATGGCCCGTTGCTAGGCGACAGTGTTCCATTGGTCCGTTGCCTAGCAACCATTGTCGGGTGACCCTTGCTTAGCAACCATGGTCCATTGTCCATATTCAACAATGGTCCATTGTGAATCAACAATGGTCCATTGTCCAAATACCTAACAAGGGCCCGTTGCTAGGCGACAGTGTTCCATTGGTCCGTTGCCTAGCAACCGTTGTCGGGTGACCCTTGCTTAGCAACCATGGTCCATTGTCCATATTCAACAATGGTCCATTGTCCAAATACCTAACAACGGCCCGTTGCTAGGCGACAGTGTTCCATTGGTCCGTTGCCTAGCAACCGTTGTCGGGTGACCCTTGCTTAGCAACCATGGTCCATTGTCCATATTCAACAATGGTCCATTGTCCAAATACCTAACAATGGCCCGTTGCTAGGCGACAGTGTTCCATTGGTCCGTTGCCTAGCAACCATTGTCGGGTGACCCTTGCTTGGCAACCATGGTCCATTGTCCATATTTAACAATGGTCCATTGTGAATCAACAATGGTCCATTGTCCAAATACCTAACAACGGCCCGTTGCTAGGCGACAGTGTTCCATTGGTCCGTTGACTAGCAACCGTTGTCGGGTGACCCTTGCTTAGCAACCATGGTCCATTGTCCATATTCAACAATGGTCCATTGTCCAAATACCTAACAATGGCCCGTTGCTAGGCGACAGTGTTCCAATTGTCCGTTGCCTAGCAACCGTTGTCGGGTGACCCTTGCTTAGCAACCATGGTCCATTGTCCATATTCAACAATGGTCCATTGTGAATCAACAATGGTCCATTGTCCAAATTCCTAACAATGGCCCGTTGCTAGGCGACAGTGTTCCAATTGTCCGTTGCCTAGCAACCGTTGTCGGGTGACCCTTGCTTAGCAACCATGGTCCATTGTCCATATTCAACAATGGTCCATTGTGAATCAACAATGGTCCATTGTCCAAATACCTAACAATGGCCCGTTGCTAGGCGACAGTGTTCCATTGGTCCGTTGCCTAGCAACCGTTGTCGGGTGACACTTGCTTAGCAACCATGGTCCATTGTCCATATTCAACAATGGTCCATTGTCCAAATACCTATCAACGGCCCGTTGCTAGGCGACAGTGTTCCATTGGTCCGTTGCCTAGCAACCTTTGTCGGGTGACCCTTGCTAAGCAACCATGGTCCATTGTCCATATTCAACAATGGTCCATTGTGAATCAGCAATGTTCCATTGTCCAAATACCTAACAACGGCCCATTGCCAGGCGACAGTGTTCCATTGGTCTGTTGCCTAGCAACCGTTGTCGGGTGACCCTTGCTTAGCAACCATGGTCCATTGTCCATATTCAACAATGGTCCATTGTGAATCAACAATGGTCCATTGTCCAAATACCTAACAATGGCGCGTTGCTAGGCGACAGTGTTCCATTGGTCTGTTGCCTAGCAACCGTTGTCTGGTGACCCTTGCTTAGCAACCATGGTCCATTGTCCATATTCAACAATGGTCCATTGTGAATCAACAATGGTCCATTGTCCAAATACCTAACAATGGCCCGTTGCTAGGCGACAGTGTTCCTTCGGCCCGTTGCCTAGCAACTGTTGTCGGGTGACCCTTGCTTAGCAACCATGGTCCATTGTCCATATTCAACAATGGTCCATTGTGAATCAACAATGGTCCATTGTCCAAATACCTAACAATGGCGCGTTGCTAGGCGACAGTGTTCCATTGGTCTGTTGCCTAGCAACCGTTGTCGGGTGACCCTTGCTTAGCAACCATGGTCCATTGTCCATATTCAACAATGGTCCATTGTGAATCAACAATGGTCCATTGTCCAAATACCTAACAATGGCCTGTTGCTAGGCGACAGTGTTCCATTGGTCCGTTGCCTAGCAACCTTTGTCGGGTGACCCTTGCTTAGCAACCGTGGTCCATTGTCCATATTCAACAATGGTCCATTGTGAATCAACAATGGTCCATTGTCCAAATACCTAACAACGGCTCGTTGCCAGGCGACAGTGTTCCATTGGTCCGTTGCCTAGCAACCATTGTCGGGTGACCCTTGCTTAGCAACCATGGTCCATTGTCCAAATTCAACAATGGTCCATTGTGAATCAACAATGGTCCATTGTCCAAATACCTAACAACAGCCCGTTGCTAGGCGACAGTGTTCCATTGGTCCGTTGCCTAGCAACCGTTGTCGGGTGACCCTTGCTTAGCAACCATGGTCCATTGTCCATATTCAACAATGGTCCATTGTGAATCAACAATGGTCCATTGTCCAAATACCTAACAACGGCCCGTTGCTAGGCGACAGTGTTCCATTGGTCCGTTGCCTAGCAACCGTTGTCGGGTGACCCTTGCTTAGCAACCATGGTCCATTGTCCATATTCAACAATGGTCCATTGTGAATCAACAATGGTCCATTGTCCAAATACCGAACAACGGCCCGTTGCTAGGCGACAGTGTTCCATTGGTCCGTTGCCTAGCAACCGTTGTCGGGTGACCCTTGCTTAGCAACCATGGTCCATTGTCCATATTCAACAATGGTCCATTGTGAATCAACAATGGTCCATTGTCCAAATACCTAACAACGGCCCGTTGTTAGGCGACAGTGTTCCATTGGTCCTTTGCCTAGCAACCGTTGTCTGGTGACCCTTGCTTAGCAACCATGGTCCATTGTCCATATTCAACAATGGTCCATTGTGAATCAACAATGGTCCATTGTCCAAATTCCTAACAATGGCCCGTTGCTAGGCGACAGTGTTCCAATTGTCCGTTGCCTAGCAACCGTTGTCGGGTGACCCTTGCTTAGCAACCATGGTCCATTGTCCATATTCAACAATGGTCCATTGTGAATCAACAATGGTCCATTGTCCAAATACCTAACAATGGCCCGTTGCTAGGCGACAGTGTTCCATTGGTCCGTTGCCTAGCAACCGTTGTCGGGTGACACTTGCTTAGCAACCATGGTCCATTGTCCATATTCAACAATGGTCCATTGTCCAAATACCTATCAACGGCCCGTTGCTAGGCGACAGTGTTCCATTGGTCCGTTGCCTAGCAACCTTTGTCGGGTGACCCTTGCTAAGCAACCATGGTCCATTGTCCATATTCAACAATGGTCCATTGTGAATCAGCAATGTTCCATTGTCCAAATACCTAACAACGGCCCATTGCCAGGCGACAGTGTTCCATTGGTCTGTTGCCTAGCAACCGTTGTCGGGTGACCCTTGCTTAGCAACCATGGTCCATTGTCCATATTCAACAATGGTCCATTGTGAATCAACAATGGTCCATTGTCCAAATACCTAACAATGGCGCGTTGCTAGGCGACAGTGTTCCATTGGTCTGTTGCCTAGCAACCGTTGTCTGGTGACCCTTGCTTAGCAACCATGGTCCATTGTCCATATTCAACAATGGTCCATTGTGAATCAACAATGGTCCATTGTCCAAATACCTAACAATGGCCCGTTGCTAGGCGACAGTGTTCCTTCGGCCCGTTGCCTAGCAACTGTTGTCGGGTGACCCTTGCTTAGCAACCATGGTCCATTGTCCATATTCAACAATGGTCCATTGTGAATCAACAATGGTCCATTGTCCAAATACCTAACAATGGCGCGTTGCTAGGCGACAGTGTTCCATTGGTCTGTTGCCTAGCAACCGTTGTCGGGTGACCCTTGCTTAGCAACCATGGTCCATTGTCCATATTCAACAATGGTCCATTGTGAATCAACAATGGTCCATTGTCCAAATACCTAACAATGGCCTGTTGCTAGGCGACAGTGTTCCATTGGTCCGTTGCCTAGCAACCTTTGTCGGGTGACCCTTGCTTAGCAACCGTGGTCCATTGTCCATATTCAACAATGGTCCATTGTGAATCAACAATGGTCCATTGTCCAAATACCTAACAACGGCTCGTTGCCAGGCGACAGTGTTCCATTGGTCCGTTGCCTAGCAACCATTGTCGGGTGACCCTTGCTTAGCAACCATGGTCCATTGTCCAAATTCAACAATGGTCCATTGTGAATCAACAATGGTCCATTGTCCAAATACCTAACAACAGCCCGTTGCTAGGCGACAGTGTTCCATTGGTCCGTTGCCTAGCAACCGTTGTCGGGTGACCCTTGCTTAGCAACCATGGTCCATTGTCCATATTCAACAATGGTCCATTGTGAATCAACAATGGTCCATTGTCCAAATACCTAACAACGGCCCGTTACTAGGCGACAGTGTTCCATTGGTCCGTTGCCTAGCAACCGTTGTCGGGTGACCCTTGCTTAGCAACCATGGTCCATTGTCCATATTCAACAATGGTCCATTGTGAATCAACAATGGTCCATTGTCCAAATACCGAACAACGGCCCGTTGCTAGGCGACAGTGTTCCATTGGTCCGTTGCCTAGCAACCGTTGTCGGGTGACCCTTGCTTAGCAACCATGGTCCATTGTCCATATTCAACAATGGTCCATTGTGAATCAACAATGGTCCATTGTCCAAATACCTAACAACGGCCCGTTGTTAGGCGACAGTGTTCCATTGGTCCTTTGCCTAGCAACCGTTGTCTGGTGACCCTTGCTTAGCAACCATGGTCCATTGTCCATATTCAACAATGGTCCATTGTGAATCAACAATGGTCCATTGTCCAAATACCGAACAACGGCCCGTTGCTAGGCGACAGTGTTCCATTGGTCCGTTGCCTAGCAACCGTTGTCGGGTGACCCTTGCTTAGCAACCATGGTCCATTGTCCATATTCAACAATGGTCCATTGTCCAAATACCTATCAACGGCCCGTTGCTAGGCGACACTGTTCCATTGGTCCGTTGCCTAGCAACCGTTGTCGGGTGACCCTTGCTTAGCAACCATGGTCCATTGTCCATATTCAACAATGGTCCATTGTCCAAATACCTAACAATGGCCCGTTGCTAGGCGACAGTGCTCCATTGGTCCGTTGCCTAGTAACCGTTGTCGGGTGACCCTTGCTTAGCAACCATGGTCCATTGTCCATATTCAACAATGGTCCATTGTGAATCAACAATGGTCCATTGTCCAAATACCTAACAACGGCCCGTTGCTAGGCGACAGTGTTCCACTGGTCCGTTGCCTAGCAACCGTTGTCGGGTGACACTTGCTTAGCAACCATGGTCCATTGTCCATATTCAACAATGGTCCATTGTCCAAATACCTAACAATGGCCCGTTGCTAGGCGACAGTGCTCCATTGGTCCGTTGCCTAGCAACCGTTGTCGGGTGACCCTTGCTTAGCAATTATGGTCAATTGTCCATATTCAACAATGGTCCATTGTGAATCAGCAATGGTCCATTGTCCAAATACCTAACAAGGGCCCGTTGCTAGGCGACAGTGTTCCATTGGTCCGTTGCCTAGCAACCGTTGTCGGGCGACCCTTACTTAGCAACCATGGTCCATTGTCCATATTCAACAATGGTCCATTGTCCAAATACCTATCAACGGCCCGTTGCCAGGCGACAGTGTTCCATTGGTCTGTTGCCTAGCAACCGTTGTCGGGTGACCCTTGCTTAGCAACCATGGTCCATTGTCCATATTCAACAATGGTCCATTGTGAATCAACAATGGTCCATTGTCCAAATACCTAACAACGGCCCGTTGCTAGGCGACAGTGTTCCATTGGTCCGTTGCCTAGCAACCGTTGTCGGGTGACCCTTGCTTAGCAACCATGGTCCATTGTCCATATTCAACAATGGTCCATTGTGAATCAACAATGGTCCATTGTCCAAATACCTAACAACGGCCCGTTGCTAGGCGACAGTGTTCCATTGGTCCGTTGCCTAGCAACCGTTGTCGGGTGACCCTTGCTTAGCAACCATGGTCCATTGTCCATATTCAACAATGGTCCATTGTGAATCAACAATGGTCCATTGTCCAAATACCTAACAATGGCCCGTTGCTAGGCGACAGTGTTCCATTGGTCCGTTGCCTAGCAACCTTTGTCGGGTGACCCTTGCTTAGCAACCATGGTCCATTGTCCATATTCAACAATGGTCCATTGTGAATCAACAATGGTCCATTGTCCAAATACCTGACAACGGCCCATTGCCAGGCGACAGTGTTCCATTGGTCTGTTGCCTAGCAACCGTTGTCAGGTGACCCTTGCTTAGCAACCATGGTCCATTGTCCATATTCAACAATGGTCCATTGTGAATCAACAATGGTCCATTGTCCAAATACCTAACAACGGCCCGTTGCTAGGCGACAGTGTTCCATTGGTCCGTTGCCTAGCAACCGTTGTCGGGTGACCCTTGCTTAGCAACCATGGTCCATTGTCCATATTCAACAATGGTCCATTGTGAATCAACAATGGTCCATTGTCCAAATACCTAACAACGGCCCGTTGCTAGGCGACAGTGTTCCAATTGTCCGTTGCCTAGCAACCGTTGTCGGGTGACCCTTGCTTAGCAACCATGGTCAATTGTCCATATTCAACAATGGTCCATTGTGAATCAGCAATGGTCCTTTGTCCAAATACCTAACAACTGCCCGTTGCTAGGCGACAGTGTTCCATTGGTCCGTTGCCTAGCAACCGTTGTCGGGTGACCCTTGCTTAGCAACCATGGTCCATTGTCCATATTCAACAATGGTCCATTGTCCAAATACCTAACAATGGCCCGTTGCTAGGCGACAGTGTTCCATTGGTCCATTGCCTAGCAACCGTTGTCGGGTGACCCTTGCTTAGCAACCATGGTCCATTGTCCATATTCAACAATGGTCCATTGTGAATCAACAATGGTCCATTGTCCAAATACCTAACAACGGCCCGTTGCTAGGCGACAGTGTTCCATTGGTCCGTTGCCTAGCAACCGTTGTCGGGTGACCCTTGCTTAGCAACCATGGTCCATTGTCCATATTCAACAATGGTCCATTGTGAATCAACAATGGTCCATTGTCCAAATACCTAACAACGGCCCGTTGCCAGGTGACAGTGTTCCATTGGTCCGTTGCCTAGCAACCGTTGTCGGGTGACCCTTGCTTAGCAACCATGGTCCACAATGGTCCATTGTCCAAATACCTAACAAGGGCCCGTTGCTAGGCGACAGTGTTCCATTGGTCCGTTGCCTAGCAACCGTTGTCGGGTGACCCTTGCTTAGCAACCATGGTCCATTGTCCATATTCAACAATGGTCCATTGTGAATCAACAATGGTCCATTGTCCAAATACCTAACAACGGCCCGTTGCTAGGCGACAGTGTTCCATTGGTCCGTTGCCTAGCAACCGTTGTCGGGTGACCCTTGCTTAGCAACCATGGTCCATTGTCCATATTCAACAATGGTCCATTGTGAATCAACAATGGTCCATTGTCCAAATACCTAACAAGGGCCCGTTGCTAGGCGACAGTGTTCCATTGGTCCGTTGCCTAGCAACCGTTGTCGGGTGACCCTTGCTTAGCAACCATGGTCCATTGTCCATATTCAACAATGGTCCATTGTGAATCAACAATGGTCCATTGTCCAAATACCTAACAAGGGCCCGTTGCTAGGCGACAGTGTTCCATTGGTCCGTTGCCTAGCAACCGTTGTCGGGTGACCCTTGCTTAGCAACCATGGTCCATTGTCCATATTCAACAATGGTCCATTGTCCAAATACCTAACAACGGCCCGTTGCTAGGCGACAGTGTTCCATTGGTCCGTTGCCTAGCAACCGTTGTCGGGTGACCCTTGCTTAGCAACCATGGTCCATTGTCCATATTCAACAATGGTCCATTGTCCAAATACCTAACAATGGCCCGTTGCTAGGCGACAGTGTTCCATTGGTCCGTTGCCTAGCAACCATTGTCGGGTGACCCTTGCTTGGCAACCATGGTTCATTGTCCATATTTAACAATGGTCCATTGTGAATCAACAATGGTCCATTGTCCAAATACCTAACAACGGCCCGTTGCTAGGCGACAGTGTTCCATTGGTCCGTTGACTAGCAACCGTTGTTGGGTGACCCTTGCTTAGCAACCATGGTCCATTGTCCATATTCAACAATGGTCCATTGTCCAAATACCTAACAATGGCCCGTTGCTAGGCGACAGTGTTCCAATTGTCCGTTGCCTAGCAACCGTTGTCGGGTGACCCTTGCTTAGCAACCATGGTCCATTGTCCATATTCAACAATGGTCCATTGTGAATCAACAATGGTCCATTGTCCAAATACCTAACAATGGCCCGTTGCTAGGCGACAGTGTTCCAATTGTCCGTTGCCTAGCAACCGTTGTCGGGTGACACTTGCTTAGCAACCATGGTCCATTGTCCATATTCAACAATGGTCCATTGTCCAAATACCTAACAACGGCCCGTTGCTAGGCGACAGTGTTCCATTGGTCCGTTGCCTAGCAACCGTTGTCGGGTGACACTTGCTTAGCAACCATGGTCCATTGTCCATATTCAACAATGGTCCATTGTCCAAATACCTAACAACGGCCCGTTGCTACGCGACAGTGTTCCATTGGTCCGTTGCCTAGCAACCGTTGTCGGGCGACCCTTGCTTAGCAACCATGGTCCATTGTCCATATTCAACAATGGTCTATTGTCCAAATACCTATCAACGGCCCGTTGCTAGGCGACAGTGTTCCATTGGTCCGTTGCCTAGCAACCGTTGTCGGGTGACCCTTGCTTAGCAACCATGGTCCATTGTCCATATTCAACAATGGTCCATTGTGAATCAACAATGGTCCATTGTCCAAATACCTAACAACGGCCCGTTGCCAGGTGACAGTGTTCCATTGGTCCGTTGCCTAGCAACCGTTGTCGGGTGACCCTTGCTTAGCAACCATGGTCCATTGTCCATATTCAACAATGGTCCATTGTGAATCAACAATGGTCCATTGACCAAATACCTAACAACGGCCCGTTGCTAGGCGACAGTGTTCCATTGGTCCGTTGCCTAGCAACCGTTGTCGGGTGACCCTTGCTTAGCAACCATGGTCCATTGTCCATATTCAACAATGGTCCATTGTGAATCAACAATGGTCCATTGTCCAAATACCTAACAACGGCCCGTTGCTAGGCGACAGTGTTCCATTGGTCCGTTGCCTAGCAACCGTTGTCGGGTGACCATTGCTTAACAACCATGGTCCATTGTCCATATTCAACAATGGTCCATTGTGAATCAACAATGGTCCATTGTCCAAATACCTAACAACGGCCCGTTGCTAGGCGACAGTGTTCCATTGGTCCGTTGCCTAGCAACCGTTGTCGGGTGACCCTTGCTTAGCAACCATGGTCCATTGTCCATATTCAACAATGGTCCATTGTGAATCAACAATGGTCCATTGTCCAAATACCTAACAACGGCCCGTTGCCAGGTGACAGTGTTCCATTGGTCCGTTGCCTAGCAACCGTTGTCGGGTGACCCTTGCTTAGCAACCATGGTCCATTGTCCATATTCAACAATGGTCCATTGTGAATCAACAATGGTCCATTGACCAAATACCTAACAACGGCCCGTTGCTAGGCGACAGTGTTCCATTGGTCCGTTGCCTAGCAACCGTTGTCGGGTGACCCTTGCTTAGCAACCATGGTCCATTGTCCATATTCAACAATGGTCCATTGTGAATCAACAATGGTCCATTGTCCAAATACCTAACAACGGCCCGTTGCTAGGCGACAGTGTTCCATTGGTCCGTTGCCTAGCAACCGTTGTCGGGTGACCATTGCTTAACAACCATGGTCCATTGTCCATATTCAACAATGGTCCATTGTGAATCAACAATGGTCCATTGTCCAAATACCTAACAACGGCCCGTTGCTAGGCGACAGTGTTCCATTGGTCCGTTGCCTAGCAACCGTTGTCGGGTGACCCTTGCTTAGCAACCATGGTCCATTGTCCATATTCAACAATGGTCCATTGTGAATCAACAATGGTCCATTGTCCAAATACCTAACAACGGCCCGTTGCTAGGCGACAGTGTTCCATTGGTCCGTTGCCTAGCAACCGTTGTCGGGTGACCCTTGCTTAGCAACCATGGTCCATTGTCCATATTCAACAATGGTCCATTGTGAATCAACAATGGTCCATTGTTCAAATACCTAACAACGGCCCGTTGCTAGGCGACAGTGTTCTATTGGTCCGTTGCCTAGCAACCGTTGTCGGGTGACCCTTGCTTAGCAACCATGGTCCATTGTCCATATTCAACAATGGTCCATTGTGAATCAACAATGGTCCATTGTCCAAATACCTAACAACGGCCCGTTGCTAGGCGACAGTGTTCCATTGGTCCGTTGCCTAGCAACCGTTGTCGGGTGACCCTTGCTTAGCAACCATGGTCCATTGTCCATATTCAACAATGGTCCATTGTCCAAATACCTAACAATGGCCCGTTGCTAGGCGACAGTGTTCCATTGGTCCGTTGCCTAGCAACCGTTGTCGGGTGACCCTTGCTTAGCAACCATGGTCCATTGTCCATATTCAACAA